>NC_083594.1:27289198-27429198 GCF_027579695.1 Neoarius graeffei
ATGACTGAAGTTCATCATAACTTCTTAAACTGCTTGAAATTGTATTCGAAATTCCCGTTATTAATAGTGACTGAATAATGGTACGTACCAGATGTCCAGGGATGAATCAAATCAAATCAAATCAAGTTTATTTGTACAGCGCTTTTAACAATAAACATTGTCGCAAAGCAGCTTTACAGAATTTGAACGACTTAAAACATGAGCTAATTTTATCCCTAATCTATCCCCAATGAGCAAGCCTGTGGCGACGGTGGCAAGGAAAAACTCCCTCAGACGACATGAGGAAGAAACCTCGAGAGGAACCAGACTCAAAAGGGAACCCATCCTCATTTGGGCAACAACAGACAGCCTGACTATAATATTAACAGTTTTAACAGGTATAACCCTCAACTGTCCTCATGGGGCCGTCCTTCACAGGAGTGGGGCGATAAAACTCCGACCAGACACAGGGCACCAGGATGGATCAAGCAGGTCCGAGGGGCAGAAGAGGCCAGCATCTCAATCCCAGGATCAACATGTAACTCAGAGGGACAGATGGGGGGGGGGGGGAGCGAGAGAGAGAAAGAAAACACGTTGTTAGGTAGGTATGCCCTAAAAATGACAAGTATTAAATCTGTGTGGTAGGCTCGCAGAGACGAGAGTCTTTACATCAGGCATAACACACAATGGCATGTTAATATGGTAAAAAATATATCATGACCTGCTCTGGCTGGATGCTTGATTGGGTGATGGGAGCACACTCCTCAGCAATGATGAGATGCAGATGGGACCCTTAGGCCTGGCCAAGACAATTCAGTTACATTTCACCGGGTCTGGGACATGCGACAGAATGTCTGACGGCCGATTCCCTGCAGGCTACGATAGCCAGTCGAGGTCCCCACCGTCTCCACCAAAAGATTTCCTGTTGACTCCATGTAACTCAGAGGGACAGATTTGGGGTGGGGGGGAGAGAAAGAAAACACAGGTGGTTAGGTATGCCCAATGTCACCTGAATAAGTAGGAACAGTATACATATTGCACCGAGTACAAGCAGGGACTCCGGCAACTAACTATGACAGCATAACTAAAAGGAGAGAGCCAGAAGGTAACACAGGCATGAGGGAGCCCCAGGACATAAAGCAGCCAGCCACTACACCGTCAACAAACTCGAGTGAGCAAGCGAGTGGGGACTGACAGCATCCATACATCCCAGTTTACCAAAACACTCTATGTCTGAGGACCCTCCAGATCTACTCCTTTACCTCATAAACACCATTAACAGAAGGCTTGACTAAACAGATATGTTTTCAGCCTAGACTTAAATGCTGAGACTGTGTCTGATTCCCGAACATTACTTGGAAGGCTGTTCCATAACAGTGGGGCTTTGTAAGAAAAGGCTCTGCCCCCTGATGTAGCCTTCACTATACGAGGTGAAAATGAATGAAAATGTAGCGTGGTCCAGTGTTTTTCTCAATGTTGTTTCAATGGTCCAAGCGTAACAGCAGGCCGATCCACAAGAGAGTCGCAATCCAACCGAGTGGTGTGGGAGTTTCACGTGCACCCAGGTATATAACGAAAATGACGTCATCCAGTAAACAGCAGTGGTAATCGCACTGCATTATGGGACAGCGTGGGACATCCAACGACATATCGCTACGTATACGTACTGGCCCTTTTTTATATCATGCCTTGAAATGAAAGTCAATACAACAGAGATGAGAGACACCGGGTATGAAAGTAACACCAGGATAAGTTGTAACACCACCATTCCCACCAGTTAGGTATAAGATGCAGGTTTTGTAACACTTTCAATCTTCTTAGAATTAATTTATGATCATCTTGGAAATGTTAAGTTATTTGCAAAAAAACTTTCAAAGATAGAAGGTCAAATCCATTGCTGAGTTAAGAAAGTAAACTGGTTTTTGTTCTTTTTTTTATCATTTACTTATCATTATCACTTATATCATTTACTCGTATCTATGTGTAAGCAGGATAAGACAAACAGTGGCAATTTCAGGCCTGTAGCCAGCATTGTGGAGGGGGGGGGGGATCTTTTTTCCCCAAAGGTGGACTTCATCTGGCCCCCTACTCCCGTACCCCCCAAATACACGAGCACACTTCAAATCTTCTAATTTAGACATTTAAAAAAATGTTCTACAACACTCTAGCCTAGTGACTTACCAGTAACAAAATAGACTTGAAGTATTCAGATCCGCTCTGCATAAAGCAGCTAAATCCTCTCTCTGTCTCCTGGCAGAAAGCTCCTTGGTTTGCTTGTGTCTCAATCACAGCTGGTATTCTGTAGAAAGACTTCTTTTCACCTTTCCCATCAGCTTTGTTAGAACACCCTAACACAGCACAAAAGTTTACCATTGTAGGTTTTTGATGAACCAAGTGCCTCGTGGGTTCACATACCGCACGCTGCCGTTATTTCCCCCTAATCACGAGTTTGTTGGTCTTCCAATATGGCGCAGGGTTTGTTTACTTCCGGTTTCAGGTGATGTCAGTGAAAGGGGTCTAATGGGGGCATTACCGCCACCCACTGGATTGGGGTGTAAAGCAGTCTGAACAAAACGTGTAAACATAAACATAGGAGAAATGAACCCGTTTTTCTAACTTGTCCTCACTTAGTCTACTTTTCTTTTTTGATTAGTCTGGATTTGATATTGTAAATTTAAATGTGAATCAATGTATATTCATCGGACATGAACAAATAAATAAATCTTGAGTAATCTTGAGGGGCGTGTGTGTCCGGGGGGGGATCGAACGAACCCTCTGATCCCCCCTGGCTACGGGCCAGAATTTATATTCTGAACAATTAGTTGCTCATCCTACCAATGTTGAAAACTGGCCGGCAAAAGTGACGATGGTTCAACATCGTATATTCGACCTTCTCTGACGGTCAACAGATCAACCTTTACCCACGGTGATTCAACAGTGATAAATCGACCTTCTCCGACGGCGGAGAAATCGACGTTTCACGGCGCCGTTTCAGCGTTGATTTTCTGACTTACGATGGAAACCGACCATTCTGACCAAGAATCGGCGCCGTTTCAACGTCCCTCTGCTATCTGGGATATGAGCTCATTGGTCAAGCACAGTGGAGGTAGTGTCATGGCTTTGGCTTGCATGGCTGCTTCTGGAACGGGCAGAAGCAGCCACCAGTAATCTTTATTGATGATGTAACTCATGATGGTAGCAGCAGAATTAATTCAGAAGTCTACAGAATCATTCTGTCTGTCAATTTACAGAGAAATATATCCAATTTCATTGGGAGGAGATTCATCATGCAGCAAAACAATGAGCCAAAACACTCTGAACACAGCAAAGGAATTCATCAGAAGAAAAAAACTTGAAGGTTTTAGACTGACCAAGTCAATCAGTAGACCTTAACCCAATTGAGCAGAGTTTCAACTCCTTAAGAGGAGACGAAAGGGGAAAACCCCCAAAACAAACAACAACTGACAGTGTCAGGTACAAGGTAGGCAGATGTATGCTTATTTACAATGTGCAAACACACACAGGCAAACAGTCCAAATCAGCAGGCTAAATCCAAAATGTTAAACATGCAAAGGGTCGGGCAAGGCACAAACAGGATATCAGAGGCAAAGCGAGAACAAGAACGAGAAACAGGCACAGGACTCAGGAAATCAGAAACATGGGTAGTAATGCTCGGTAATGCATACTGACTTAGCGTAATACTTCGCACTGATCATGCATCAGCACAGTCCTTAAATAGGTGCACATATAGCTCCTTAATTAAGTTCAGGTGCACATTGTTAACAGCGCGCGTGCTAGAGTTCATTCAATGTGCGCGCCGCCCGAGGTGCACCTTCAGGTTCACATGCCATAGCACGCAGGACAGATAGAACCATGAGGGCTGGACTCGAGCTCTGGAATGGACTCTGGCTCAAGCTCAGTAAATGATTCAGGCTTGAGTTCTGGAACTGGCTTGGACTCAGGGCTGGAAGTGTGCTCGAGCTCTGGACTTGACTTGGGCTTTGGACTGGACTTGAGCTCTGGGGATGACTTGGGCTCAAGGCAGGTAGTGAGCTTCGACTCGGGCTCCCGGCCGTACTTGGGCTCAGTAGAGGACTCAAGCTCTGAACTTGACTTGGACTTGGAACTGGACTCAGGCATGGGCTCGAACTCTGTCAGTGCATTGCTTTGGTCTTGGTTAGGACCTGGCGGCGGGACAACAATGTCTTCATAGTCGGGCGGCGGAGGAACGACGATGTCTGCATAGCCGGATGGCGGCGGGACGACAACAATGTCTGCATAACCAACTGAGGCAGAGGTCACTCCATCGTCCTCTGACACAGGTTCTGGAACAGGCTCAGGTTCTGGCACTGGCCTTGACTCTGGCACTGGTTCTGGAGCAGACACTGGTGCTGACTCTGGCACTCGCACTGGTTCAGGAGCTGGCACTGGCTCTGACGTTGGCATGGGCTTTGGCACTAGAACAGATGCTGGCTCTGTCTTGGGTTCAGGCGATGGCTCTGATGCAGACTGTGGAACTGGTTCAGGTTCAGATGCTGGCTCTGGAACTGACTGTAGAGCAGGCTGTGGGATTGGTTCTGGACTGACGGCCTTTAGGAGGCGCTCTAGAGCAACAGTCTCCTCTACTGCCGCTGTGTTGACCTCAGGCGTGATAGCCCCCTCCCAAAAATGTTTATGGGAGTTCTTCTCTAAGGACTCATTAATAAACCAGAGCATTACCTGAAAATCCTGTGAGCTTTGAAGGCATGGGTGCTCTAATCTCATGAGGCACTTGGCCCATTGGCATGCTCGTCCAGTCAGCCAGGAAATCATGAACGTAACCCAGATGGGTTCTGGAGGCTTGGGTTCCTCAAGGTCCACAAAAAAGATGCCACACTGGATGCTGAATCCACACGGATGATACTCTCCATCATAGGGTGTAGGAGTGTAAACACCAGTAAGCTGCCAGAAAAGCAAGGCTAGAGGCTGAGATACAAAATTCCGGAAATGGCATGGCATGGTGTACTGGAACCCTTCTGCTACATCCATTATTTGGCAAAGTACTCTGGCAGGGCATGAGGTAGGCGGATGTACAGTGGTGCTTGAAAGTTTGTGAACCCTTTAGAATTTTCTATATTTCTGCATAAATATGACCGAAAACATCATCAGATTTTCACACAAATCCTGAAAATAGATAAACAGAACCCAGTTAAACAAATGAGGCAAAAATATTATACTTGGTCATTTATTTATTGAGGCAGATGTATGTTTATTTACAAAGTGCAAACACACACAGGCAAACAGTCTAAATCAGCAGGCTAAATCCAGAAACATGCAAAGGGCTGGGTGAGGCACAAGCAGGATATCAGAGGCAAAGTGAGAAAGAGAAACAGGCACAGGAATCATCCATCCATTATCTGTAGCCACTTATTCTGTCCTACAGGGTCGCAGGCAAGCTGGAGCCTATCCCAGCTGACTATGGGCGAGAGGCGGGGTACACCCTGGACAAGTCGCCAGGTCATCACAGGGCTAACACATAGACACAGACAACCATTCACGCTCACATTCACACCTACAGTCAATTTTGAGCCACCAATTAGCCTAACCTGCATGCCTTTGGACTGTGGGGGAAACCGGAGCACCCGGAGGAAACCCACGCAGACACGGGGAGAGCATGCAAACTCCACACAGAAAGGCCCTCGTTGGCCACTGGGCTCGAACCCAGGACCTTCTTGCTGTGAGGCGACAGTGCTAACCACTACATCACCATGCCGCCGGCACAGGAATCAGGAAACAGGAAATCAGGAACACGGGTAGTAAGGCTCGGTAATGCATACTGACGTAGCGTAATACTTCACGCTGATTGTGCATCAGCACAGTCCTTAAATAACCTGTCAGTCCCTGCAAAGGAGGCAGGGCAACTTTGTCAGTCCCAGTGACGATGACATGGTCACTTTGCCTGTCAGTCCCACAAAAACAGACGTGACTTCTCTGACTGGTGATATTGAATTGAGTCATTTCCTGCTTTCATACATTGTAGTGTTGTTGACATATCAAGAGGGGCATCAATATGCACACCCCTATTTTCAACCTTTATGGTCAGGCTTCTATTCCAGTGAGTCAATTAAGTTAATGCAGGGGTTTTCAAAGTGTGGGAGAGTCAGCCCCCCCTCGGAGAGCAAATAAACAACCGCGCCCCCCCTTACAATTTTTGTTGTTGCTATACTTAATGTTCCATTCGTATTTTTAAAAAATGGTTGTTGTACACATTTTTTTTCTTTTTCACATTTTAAACAGGGCGGCACGGTGGTGTAGTGGTTAGCGCTGTCGCCTCACAGCAAGAAGGTCCTGGGTTCGAGCCCCGGGGCCGGCGAGGGCCTTTCTGTGTGGAGTTTGCATGTTCTCCCCGTGTCCGCGTGGGTTTCCTCAGGGTGCTCCGGTTTCCCCCACAGTCCAAAGACATGCAGGTTAGGTTAACTGGTGACTCTAAATTGACCGTAGGTGTGAATGTGAGTGTGAATGGTTGTCTGTGTCTATGTGTCAGCCCTGTGATGACCTGGTGACTTGTCCAGGGTGTACCCTGCCTTTCACCCGTAGTCAGCTTGCCTGCGACCCTGTAGAAGGATAAAGCGGCTAGAGATAATGAGATGAGACATTTTAAACATCTGTGCTTTTTAAAACATCTTGTTTTACACATTTTAAACATCTCATAGCATCGTTAGCTAGCACCTCTTGGCAGACAACACACTGTGGCAGTGGAGCATCTTCAGATCCAGTCCATGAAAATCCAAACTTTAAATAATCGTGGTCATACTTCCTTCTTTTTTCAGTCCCCCCAGGATTCCGCAGGCCTTTTTTGTGATTGTTGCGGGCTAAAATGTCTGATGTTGCGGGGGTTTTCCAAAAAAAATTGCGATGAAAGTTGCGGTGTTTTTTAGGTTTTTGTTGCGATTACATTGCGGGAGAAAGTGAAAGTTGCGAGAAATTGTTGCGATTTTCTCTTTTTGTGATTAAAATTGAGTGATATGTTAAATATTAAGTTATTACTGAAAAACTATTGATTAAAAAAACAAAGACACTGAGAAATGGTCCTATAAACAACTTTACCAATATAAAAGATTACCAGGACTACAAAAATGCAGAAAAATAGGCTTTACTTATCCAAATGCACCTGTTGGTTCAAAAGTTAAAGTGCATAGAACCTCACAGCACAACATGAAGTTACCTTAAAATATCATATAAATGCCTCAGCTTTCATATAAGAAAAAAACTATTAATACTAGTACTGTGTACAGTCAGTCTCTCCTGAAGACTAAATTAAACAATAATTATAAACTAATTAAATAAATGGCTCAGGCTTCATAGAAGAAAAAAAACAATTTGAACAGAATCTCACAGTATGATGCTGAAGCTGCCTAAACAATGGAAAATAAAATACCATTTTGGCAAAAATGTTGGCATCCATTAATTTCTTGTATTAAGTAAAAAAAAATAAAGTGTGCACAGTCCTTCACTGTAAACATAACACACTTTCAGTGTTGCCAGATACTGCTGACGTTTTCCAGTCCAAAATATGTTCAAAACCTGCCAAAATGCACTTGAAACCTCCCAATCTGGCAACACTGCGCGCATGCTGCTTCTCTTGAACACACGGAAGTAAGGCGGAAGATAGTTTGTTGACGTCACCTCAAGACGACGCCAATGATTGGTCAAATTTGCGGGAAAGTTGCGGTGATTGGATATAATTGCAACACCGCCCTGAATTCGCGGGGATTGGTTGAATTTGCGCTGAAGTTGCAAATCGCAACATCTTGGAGGCTCTGTTTTTTTGCTTGGCCCAGACTTTGTCTCCTCACTCACTGTAGCTTTAGGTACTAAAAATTGATCCATTTTGTCTCTCATGTTGCGCCCCCCCTGAAGAACTCTGGCGCCCCACACTTTGAAAAGCCCTGAGTTAATGCATTTTGGGGAAAATAGGAGTGTGTGGCCCACAGTGCCTCTTGAAAATACAAAGCATCCATTAGTTCTGTCGTTGTCTTCATGCATGAGGTTGAATGCATGTCCAGGTTTCAGAACACAGACAGAGCTTTCTCACTTTGCCTCCCAACACAAACATATATCAAATGAATTCAAGTTGCTTCTTATTTTCAATGGCTTGAAATTGGTCGTGTGACTCAGCAGGATGACTACCGTGACATACTTTGCCAGAGATGCTCTTCAGAGGGTCCTTGCTGAATTTTTGTATTGTTTTGCCCAAATTTTCATCATGCTTGCTGTCATTTAATGTAAATTAAGGGAACAAACAAAGAAACTTGGAAAGAATATTAGTACATTATTACACACAGTGTGCTAATTTCGTGTTCATTAGCCTATTGTTTTTCCTCTGAATTCATTTTTGTTTCTTTTCCAGCCAATGACTGAGCTTACAAATGAACTGTAACATAATATAATAATGAAGCTAATCTAGACAGTGAGATACTGTAGGCTAGTTAGTTAGCATGCACTAGCAAGGTATGTGAAGAGCAATGTGATAGTTGCAATATGCAAAAGGAGTGATCTGCTTTATTTCATATCAGCACAAGAAGCATTCCAACCAGTAATTTTTGTTACACACACACACACACACACACACACACACACACACACACACACACACACACACACACACAGTATAAGGCCCTACTGTGAAATTAGCCTCAAATTTCCTGTCTCTCTTTTGTTCTTGTCCAACTATATATGGCCAATAAATGTTGATCATCATCAGCATGTTATTATACACACATTGTATACAGCATATAATTTAAAAAAGAACTCACAAAACCAATTAAATACAAAACTTGCCCCATTTACTGGCATCACAGAGGAATTAGCCCCTTCCTTTGCTCTCAAACAGCCATAATTCTTCATGGCATGAATTCCACAAGGTGTCAGGAACATTCCTTTGAGATTCCATGTTGGCATGATTGCATCACCTAACTGCTTCAGATTTTTTAGCTCCATATTCATGCTGCCCATCCTCTATTCTGCTACATTCCAAAGGTGATCTGTTTGATTCAGATATGGTAACTGGAAAGGATACTGAATTGCACTAAAATTGTCATGTTCATGGAACCAGTTTGAGACCATGTTTTGCTCAGTGTATTATCATGCTGCAATTATTAAGCAGCTATTATAAGATGGGTAAATTGTGGCCAAAAAGGGATGTACATGGCCAACAAAAATATTCCGACAGGCAGTTTTATTAAAATGATTCTCGATTGGTACAACCCCAATTCCAAAAAAGTTGGGACACTTTGTCAACTGTAAACAAAAACAGAATGTGATAATTTGCAAACCATGAAAACTGTATATTTCATTGAAAATAGTACAAAGACAACATATCAAATGTTGAAACTGAGAAATTTTATTGTTTTTTGAAAAATTATGCTCATTTTGAATTTGATGTCAGCAACGCGTTTCAAAAAATTTGGGCCAGGGGCATTTTTACCACTGTGTTGCATCACCTCTACTTTTAACAACACACTTTAAACATTTGTGAACTGAGGAGACCAATTGCTGTTGTTTTGCAAGAGAAATGTTGTCCCATTCTTGCCTGATATACAATTTCATTTGCTCAACAGTTCGGTGTCTCCTTTGTCGTATTTTGTACTTCATAATGCGCCAGTGTTTTAAATGGGAAACAGGTCTAGACTGCAGGCAGGCCAGTTTAGCACCCAGACTCTTTTACTATGGAGCCATGTGCAGAAAGTGGTTTGGTATTGTCTTACTAAAAGAAGGAAGACCTTCCCTGAAAAAGATTTTGTCTGGATGGCAGCATATTGCTCTGAAACATGTATATATCATTCAGCATTAATGATGCCTTCCTTGATGTACAAGCTACCCATGTCATGTGCACTAATGCACCCTCATACCATCACAGATGCTGGCTTTTGAACTGTGCGCTGATAACAAGCCGGATGGTCTCTCTCCTCTTTAGCTTGGAGGACGTGGTGTCCATGATTTCTAAAAAGAATTTCTACTTTTGATTCATCAGACCTTGGGACAGTTTTCCACTTCATCTCAGTCCATCGTAAATGAGCTCGGGCCCAGAGAATTGGCAGTGTTTTGGATGTTGTTTATATATGGTTTTAACTTGCATTTGTGGATGCAGTAATGAACTGTGTTCACAGACGATGGTTTTCTGAAGTGTTTCTGAGCCCATACAGTGATTTCTACGACAGACACGTGTCTGCTTTTAATGCAGTGTCGCCTGAGGGCCTGAAGATCACAGGCATCCAATGTCAGTTTTCAGCCTTGTCTTTTGCATACAGAGATTTCTCCAAATTCTCTGAATCTTTTAATAATATTATGATACCATAGATGTGATCCATACCATAGATGTGATCCACAAATTCTTTAAAATTTTACATTGAGGAACATTATTCTTAAATTGTTGCACTGTTTGCCCACTCAGTCTTTCACAGAGTGGTGAACCCCTCCCCATCTTTACTTCGGAGAGACTCAGCCTTTCTGGGATGCTCTTTTTATACCCAATCATGTTACTGACCTGTTACCAATTAACCAAATTAGTTTTTTAAGCATTGCACAACTTTTTCAGTCTTTTGTTGTCCCATCCCAACTTTTCTGAAGCATGTTGCTGAAATCGAATTCAAAATGAGCAAATAGTTTTCAAAAACAATAAAAATTTCTCAATTTCAACATTTGATATGTTGTCTTTGCACTATTTTCAATGAAATATAGGGCTTCCATGATTTGTAAATCTTCACATTCTGTTTTTATTTATGTTTTACACAGTGTCCCAACTTTTTTGGAATCGGGGTTGTATTAATGGACCCAAGGTGTGCTGAGAAAACATTCCCCACACTATGACACCACCACCAGCCTGATATTTTGACACATAGATTCATGCTGTTGACACATTCTGACCCTACCATCTGCATGTTGTGGCAAATATACAGATCCATCAGACCAGGCAATGAACCTTCAGATGTCCAGTTTCGGTGAGCCTGCGCCAAGTATAGCATCAGATTCCTGTTCTCGACTGACAAGAATGGTTTTCGGCACTCATAGCTTATCCGCCTCAAGGTTTAATGTTTTGTGCTTTCTGAGATGCTTTTCTGCTCAACATGGTTGTAAGGAGTCGTTATTTGAGTTTCTGTAGTGTTTCTGTCAGCTGAAATCAGTCTGGCCTCTGGACTCTCTCATCAGCAGGCTGTTTCCTCTCTCAGAACTGCAACTAACTGGATGGCTTTCGTTTGTTTGTTTTTTGAGTGTTTTTTTTTTTTTGGTTGTTTGTTTTGTACTCCAGTTTGTGTCAAGAGACTGTTGCATCTGAAAAACCCAGGAGATCAGCAGTTTCTGAATTATTCAACCCAGCCCATCTGGCACTAACAAATCACTGAGATCACAGTTTTCTCCATTCTGATGTTTGATGTGAACATTAACTGAAGCTCTTGACTTGTGTTTGCATGATTTTATTAATTGCACTGACACTACATGGTTGAAATGGCTAATCCCCCTTGTTCTTTCGACCACCTACATGTATGAGCACATGACACATCCTTGTAAAGCCTCAGCTCAGCACTGTGTCGTGTGAATGATGTAGAACACAGTGGCCACTTTTTTAAATTCACCAACTTTATATTTACATGATTTGTCTTGAAGCATCATAACTTTGCTTTATTACCAAGGTGGAATCCAATCAGCCAGCTTGGCAGGATGGAGGGTGAACCCAGAGACTGGCAGTGCCATGAAACACACCTTTATCTGAGCACTTTTATAATCGTCTTGGAACGTTTATGATTATTCATGAGTCCATAGAGTGTGAATTAGCATTAGCATAATCAAAAAAGGAGGTCACATTAGCCTGGCATAATTGTATAAAAATATGATATGGCTTAAAAAAACCCTTAAGATTAAAGACATTTGAATTTCAGTGTATTCAAGTCAACAGGAACATCTAAATTATTCTTTGAGGCATTCATTCTTTTATTTTGTTTTGAATTTTGCTCAGTCTTAGACATGTCCACACCTCTTCATCAGTATTTATACAACCCCAATTCCAAAAATGTTGGGACGCTGTGTAAACTGTAAATAAAAACAGAATGCGATAATTTGCAAATCATGAAAACCCTATAGTTTATTGAAAATAGTACAAAGACAACATATCAAGTGTTAAAACTGAGAAATTTTATTGTTTTTTGAAAAATATATGCTCATTTTGAATTTGATGTCAGTAACACATTTCAGAAAAGTTGGGACGGGGCATGTTTACCACTGTGTTGCATCACCTCTACTTTTAACAACACTCTGTAAACGTTTGGGAACTGAGGAAACCAGTTGCTATAGATCTGAAAGAGAAATGTTGTCCCATTCTTTGCTGATATACAATTTCAGCTGCTCAACAGTTCGGGGTCTCCTTTGTTGTATTTTGCACTTCATAATGCACCAAATGTTTTAACTAGGAGACAGGTCTGGACTGCAGCAGCCCAGTTTAGCACCCGGACTCTTTTACTACAGAGCCATGTAGTTGTAATATGTGCAGAAAGCAGTTTGTCATTCATTATCTTTCTGAAAGAAGGAAGGCCTTCCCTGAAAAAGATTTAGTCTGGATGGCCGCATGTTTCTCTGAAACATGTTTATATCATTCAGCATTAATGATGCCTTCCCAGATGTACAAGCTACCCATGTCATGTGCACTAATGTCCCCTCATACCATCACAGATGCTGCTTTTGAACTGTGCACTGATAACAAGCCGGATGGTCCCTCTCCTCTTTAGCCTGGAGGATGTGGTGTCCATGATTTCTAAAAAGAATTTCTACTTTCGATTCGTCAGACCTCGGGACAGTTTTCCACTTTGCCTCAGTCCATCATAAAAGAGCTGGGGCCCAGAGAAGGGGGCAGTGTTTCTGGATATTGTTTATATCTGGTTTTAACTTGCATTTGTGGATGCAGTAATGAACTGTTTTCACAAACGATGGTTTTCTGAAGTGTTCCTGAGCCCATGCAGTTATTTCCACTACAGACACGTGTCTGCTTTTAATGCAGTGTCTCCTGAGGGCCTGAAGATCACAGGCATCCAGTGCCAGTTTTCAGCCTTGTCTCTTGCATACAGAGATTTCTCCAGATTCTCTGAATCTTTTAATGATATTATGGACCATAGATGATGTGATCCACAAATTCTTTGTGGTTTAACATTGAGGAACGTTATTCTTAAATTGTTGCGCTGTTTGCCCATGCAGTCTTTCACAGAGCGGTGAACCCCGCCCCATCTTTACTTCTGAGAGATTCCGCCTCTCTGGGATGCTCTTTTTATACCCAATCATCTTACTGACCTGTTGCCAATTAACCAAATTATTATTATTATTATTATTATTATTATTATTATTTTTACCATTATGCAACTTTTTCAGTCTTTTGTTGCCCCTGTCCCAACTTTTTTGAAACTTGTTGCTGATATCAAATTCAAAATGAGCATATATTTTTCAAAAAACAATAAAAATTCTCAGTTTCAACATTTGACATGTTGTCTTTGTACTATTTTCAAAGAAATATAGTTTCCATGATTTGTAGATTATCTCATTCTGTTTTTATTCATGCTTTACACAGCATCCCAACTTTTTTGGAATTGGGGTTGTAGCTGTTGCTCATGATTAGCTGTTGCTCAGGATTTATTCACCTCTATATCTATCCTTTGGGAAGGCTTGCATATTTTTAATTGCAATTTTGAACTTCTTAATTACCTTATTTCCATAGTACTTGTTTCCCAATTCCCAAGTCTTGCTCAAATGGTTCCTTGTAGTAATGTGAATTTGCAATCATTTGGAAAGTAAGAGGAAATTAAAACAATCCAAACTTATTTAAAATTTTGAAACTTCATACTTGACATCATATCCTGTTGGCTAGTGGTATCAGGAAGTATCAAATATGCTCTGCAAACTTACCACTCAATCCAATGTACTTCAGACATTAACAGATTCACTGCCTGTTTTTGCTCATGGTATATGAGTCTCTTTCAGGATGTATTCCTGTCTCACACCTAATGTTCCCGAGATAGGCTCTGGATCCATTACATCCTTGACCAAGATGATTACTGCAAGTGGATGAGTGACAGTTATCTGTGTGTTTCACAAATTGAACTCAAAATAAGTTTCAGACAATGCTCACTACTTAAAATCTAGTCATGTAACCAAATATGAACATTACTTGGCACTGGAAGAGCACAGAACCCCACCAAGGGCAAAGTCAACTCTTCAGTGATATGCAAATTACATTACAGGCATTTAGCAGACACTCTTATCCAGAGTGATGTACAACAAGCAAATACATGACACAGTGCTCCTGGAGCAGAGAGGGTTAAGGCTTTGCTCAAGGGCCCAACAATGGCAGCTTGTCAGTGCTGGGGCTTGAACCAATGACCTTCAGATCAGTAACCTCTTAACCGTTGAGCCACCACCTACAATTGCAGCCACTTTATACAGTGCTCAGCGTAAATGAGTACACCCCCTTTGAAAAGTAACATTTTAAACAATATCTCAATGAACAGGGCGGCACGGTGGTGTAGTGGTTAGCGTTGTCGCCTCACAGCAAGAAGGTCCGGGTTCGAGCCCCGTGGCCGGCGAGGGCCTTTCTGTGCGGAGTTTGCATGTTCTCCCCGTGTCCGCGTGGGTTTCCTCTGGGTGCTCCGGTTTCCCCCACAGTCCAAAGACATGCAGGTTAGGTTAACTGGTGACTCTAAATTGACCGTAGGTGTGAATGTGAGTGTGAATGGTTGTCTGTGTCTATGTGTCAGCCCTGTGATGACCTGGCGACTTGTCCAGGGTGTACCCCACCTTTCGCCCGCAGTCAGCTGGGATAGGCTCCAGCTTGCCTGCGACCCTGTAGAACAGGATAAAAGCGGCTAGAGATAATGAGATGAGATGAGATCTCAATGAACACAAACAATTTCCAAAATGTTGACAAGACAAAGTTTAAGATAACATCTGTTTAACTTATAACATGAAAGTAAAGTTAATAATATAACTTCGATTACACATTTTTTCAGTTTTACTCAAATTAGGGTGATGCAAAAATGAGTACACCCCGCAACAGAAACTACTACGGGTACATCTAGTACTTTGTATGGCCCCCATGATTTTTAATGACAGCACCAAGTCTTCCAGGCATGGAATGAACAAGTTGGTGACATTTTGCAACATCAATCTTTTTCCATTCTTCAACAATGACCTCTTTTAGTGACTGGATGCTGGATGGAGAGTGATGCTCAACTTGTCTCTTCAGAATTCCCCATAAGTGTTCGATTGGGTTCAGATCAGGAGACATACTTAGCCACTGAATCACTTTCACTCTGTTCTTCTTCAGAAATCCAACAGTGGCCTTAGATGTGTGTTTAGTCATGTTGGAAAAGTGCACAACGACCAAGGGCACGGAATGATGGTAGCATCTTCTCTTTCAGTACAGAGCAATACATCTGTGAATTCATGATGCCATCAATGAAATGCAGCTCCCCGACACCAGCAGCACTCATGCAGCCCCACATAAGGACACTGCCACCACCATGTTTCACTGTAGGCACCATGCATTTTTCTTGCATTTTTCTTTGTATTCCTCACTTTTGCGACGCCATACAGTTTTGAAGCCATCAGTTCCAAAAACATTTATCTTGGTCTCATCACTCCAGAGTATAGAGTCCCAGTAGTCTTCATCTTTGTCAGCATGGGCCCTGGCAAACTCTAGGCGGGCTTTTTTGTGCCTGGGCTTTAGGAGAGGCTTATTTTGTGGACGGCATCCATGCATGCCATTTCTCTGCAGTGTATGCCGTATTGTGTCACGGGAAATAGTCACCCCAGTTTGGCTTTCTACTTCTTTAGATAACTGCAGTGAACTTGCATGCCGATTTTATTCAACCCTTCTCATCAGAAGATGCTTCCTGTTGAGGTGTTAAATTCTGTGGACGACCTGGATGTCTCTGTGAGATGGTTGCAGTTCCATCTTTCTTAAATTTTTGTACCACTTTTGCTACAGTATTCTGACTGATAAGTAAAGCTTTGCTGATCTTCTTGTAGCCTTCACCTTTGTGGTGTAAAGAAATTATTTTCTTTGGGGAATTCTGAAGAGACAAGTTGAGCATCACTCAGCATCCAGTCACTAAAAGAGGTCATTGTTGAAGAATGGAAAAAGATTGATGTTGCAAAATGTTGCCAACTTGTTCATTCCATGCCTAGAAGACCTGGTGCTGTCATTAAAAATCATGGCGGCCATACAAAGTACTAGATGTAGTAGTTTTTGTTGTGGGGTGTACTCATTTTTGCACCACCCTAATTTGAGTAAAACTGAAAAAAATGTGCAATCTAAGTTATATTATTAACCTTACTTTCACGTTATAAGTTAAAAAGATGTTATCTTAAACTTTGTATTGTCAACATTTTGGAAATTGTGTTCATTGAGATATTGTTTAAAATGTTACTTTTCAAAGGGGGTGTACTCATTTACGCTCAGCACTGTATGTCTGAATATATTTCCAAAACTATTACAGTTATGTACCTACATGTGTATTCCGGAGGATTACTGGAAGTCATGAATGTGGATTGTGATATAGAGCCATCATATTTCTACATTGGCTATGTTTCATCACTTTTGACCTTTACTGCCATCTACTGGATTTTAAGATGTATGGCATTGTAGAGCACAGACTTTCACCAAGGCTAAATGCTATCCTGCAATGTTAGTGAAAGTGAAACTAAATTTGTGGATCTGCCCTAAGACTCTCATCTGCTCCAGAATTTACTGGGATCTTCCCTGGCCCATGGTACACCTTTCCACCAAGTTTCATGGGAATCAGTTTGGTAAGTTTTGTGCGATGCTGCTTACAGTCAGACAAACAAAAACATACGTAACCTCCTTGGTGGAGGTAATTAACAGACAATGTGTTCTAAACGGATACTACTACAAATATGAATAGGGGGTGCAGTATTAATTTGGAATCCCAGTCAAATGGGGTGGTATGGTGATGCAGTGGTTAGCACTGTCGCCTCACAGCAAAAAGGTTCCAGGTTTAAACCTCATGACCAATGAGGGCCTTTCTGTGTGGAGTTTCCATGTTCTCTCCATGTCTGCATGGGTTTCCTCCCACTGTTCATAGACATGCAGATTAGGTAAAAATACCCAAGTGTTTTAGATAAAAGTAACCCACTGGGGTTGCACAAGCCAGTGCATTCTTAGTGATGGTCCCAAGCCTGGATAGATGAGGGGGTTTGCATCAGGAAAAGCATCTGGTATAAAACAAACAAACAAACAAAAAAACCTATGCTAGATCAAATATGCAGATCATACACTGTGGCAACCTCTAACAGGAGCAGCCGAAAGAAGAAGAAAAAGGTGGAAGTGGGTGAGTGCTCAGATATGAAGCTCACAGGATGAAGAAAGTCTGTGTTCATTAACATGAACATGCAGCACCACGCAATGCATTTACATGATTCTTAGTAAATGCCTAGTCAGGGCCATAGTGGTTTAAATTGGGCTCGTAGTTTGTTTACTATATATAAATACAGTAACTATGCAAGCAAGTCTTTTCAAAACAGTCATGCACAAGAGTGCTGTAGCTGAGGTTGAGGAACTGTCACAGCCATCATTCACAGAAGCCATGGTGACAATACTGACATTTCTACCTGTTTTTTCGCCCCCATGTTTCTGTGGGCAAAGTGGTATTTAATAATAATAAAAAAGCTAAATAAAATCCTTTCAGTTTAGGATTAACTCACCATGCATTTAAATCCAGATACACATGTAAATATGGATATTTGGAGCATTAAACACATGCAGCTACAGATAAAACCTTGTGTGTATGGGTGCGGAGGAAGTCTCGGGAGGCAGGAAAAACTTCAGCAGCACTCCAGGCTCACTTTTATTTCTCAGCAGCTTTTCAGCATAGTTTCAAAAACTCAAAAAAACAACAACACAGCAACGGAAATGCATCCCATAAGGGGCCGTCATGAGCTTGCAGCTTTTCGCTTGTTCAAGGTTAAAATCGCACATCGTGAGTAGGTGTGAGTGTGTGCATGCAGAGCATTTTTTAACATAGTTACTGGGAGACTTGGTCAGATTTGGTCTCCTCGTCAATGCCAAACCAGCTTCGCTGGGAGACCAAATTTTAAACCAAGTTATGTCTTATCATTTGGTTCAATCAGTTGCAATTAATTAACCAAGTACCATGTTAGTATACATTTAACAAGGAAAACTTGGCACTGCATTAACTATGTTGATATTATGCTGGCTGAAATGAGGATTCGTAATGCGGCAATTTGCATCACAGAATATGCCGCAGTGGTGCAGCCACATGGACTCTGGGGCCTGTGATTGTATTGCCCAGACCAGTTGGTCTCCTAGTGGAAAATCCTTAAAAAATGCTCTGTGTGCATGTGTGTGTTGCAAGATCCATGAGCTATGCTTGTCTGTCTGATTGTAACCAAAAGCAGCTAAAGAGCACATTATTCTTGATTGGTGTAATCACTGCAAGCTGAATCTAATATTTGCAGATTCAGAGAATATCTTTGACTTGTTTCACTTTTCAAGTTTCACTACAGTGGTTCTGAGAGAATTAAAATGTGAGACTGTTTCAACCATCATTACTCTCTGATTCTTACTTCTTTGATCCCTGTCTGTTTGCCATTTTATTACTGATTTTCTTGCCCCCTGTTCTTTGCCAGAACTTCTGCGATATCCCCTGCCTTGACCCCAAGTGAACAGACTGTACCTTTTGTATCCTTTCACTCCTGGCTCTCCTGATTTACATGACAAATTTTGTTCTTGTTTACACCACAGGGATTCAGTTTATGAAGTCAGGTCTCTCTTTAAACACAACATGAAATCAATATTGAGATATAATGAAAGCAGCTTTGCATTTCTTCATACCAGTATCACATCAGACAGAGTTTCAGCAATAACATGGGTCTGAATGAACTGTGCTTCCCTTAGTATCTTTTCTGATTATCTCTTCATTTATTCATTCATCTTCAGTAAATAGTCTATGCTGCATTACTTTAATTCCAGTCATGTAAAACCCAACATGCCTATTACTTCATTATGATCATGCTCATATTTTTAAATGAACAATTTCAGAGATGTTAAGCAGCTAATTTCCTGAATGCATTAAGAAAGTGCATGCTGATATCCAAGGGAAATAAATAGTATTCTTGATACTAGACTTAATCATTACTTCAAAAAGCCTTTTCCAATTATGCAATACTGCATTTTTCTTTTGGTTTTCAGGAATCAAAGGCAATCTCCTGGGGTGGATTAAAAGGATTTTCATTTAAAGCCCAGCTATTTTGGTTCTGTTGTTATCTTGAGTAGTCTTGTGTGTGTACAGTGGTGCTTGAAAGTTTGTGAACCCTTTAGAATTTTCTATATTTCTGCATAAATATGACCTAAAACATCATCAGATTTTCATACAAGTCCCTAAAACTAGGTAAAGAGAACCCAGTTAAACAAATGAGACAAAAATATTATACTTGGTCATTTATTTATTGAGGAAAATGATCCAATATTACATATCTGTGAGTGGCAAAAGTATGTGAACCTTTGCTTTCAGTATCTGGTGTGACCCCCTTGTGCAGCAATAACTGCAACTAAACGTTTCCGGTAACTGTTGATCAGTCCTGCACACCAGCTTGGAAGAATTTTAGCCCATTCCTCCATACAGAACAGTTTCAACTCTGGGATGTTGGTGGGTTTCCTCACATGAACTGCTCGCTTCAGGTCCTTCCACAACATTTCGATTGGATTAAGGTCAGGACTTTGACTTGGCCATTCCAAAACATTACCTTTATTCTTCTTTAACCATTCTTTGGTAGAACAACTTGTGTGCTTAGGGTCGTTGTCTTGCTGCATGACCCACCTTCTCTTGAGATTCAGTTCATGGACAGATGTCCTGACATTTTCCTTTAGAATTCGCTGGTGTCATTCAGAATTCATTGTTCCATCAATGATGGCAAGCCATCCTGGCCCAGATGCAGCAAAACAGGCCCAAACCATGATACTACCACCACCACATTTCACAGATGAGATAAGGTTCTTATGCTGGAATGTAGTGTTTTCCTTTCTCCAAACATCACACTTCTCATTTAAACCTAAATGTTCTATTTTGGTCTCATCCATCCACAAAACATTTTTCCAATAACCTTCTGGCTTGTCCACGTGATCTTTAGCAAACTGCAGATGAGCAGCAATGTTCTTTTTGGAGAGCAGTGGCTTTCTCCTTGCAACCCTGCCATGCACACCATTGTTGTTCAGTGTTCTCCTGATGGTGGACTCATGAACATTAACATTAGCCTGATAGAAGCCTTCAGTTGCTTAGGTGGGGTTTACATTAGACCGTATCAGCGGATCATCAGATTAACGTTTTTAAAAACGATTAGCGTGCACACAGCAACGCCAATACACGGATACGCTAATCACATGACTAATTCGGCACGCAAGTTGAAATGTGTCAGTGCGGCTCATCACTTCCTCCTCAGCGGCTGCGCTCCAAATCACTCCGCCCTGAACAGCGAGTGCCCTCTGGAGGGTGCGCACTCCGGCCCTGCGCAGCTCACAGAGCGCGCGAGTGAAGCGCACGAGCAGTGATTCGGGACTGAGCCGCTGTGCGCAAGTCACCACTTGCAAGTGGAAGGATGGCAAGCCTAAAGACAATCATAACTACACAATGGGCAGTATTTGCATCAGTATTTTCATACTTTTATACTCTTTAATGAAAGGTGATACAAGGCGGAAGTCCGCGCCGTTTTTCAGCAGTCGCGTCACATGACCAACGCCAGCGAATCAGGAAGGTGGATGTCACAGTGACATCGTCCAATGACGACGCCAGCTAGAGCTCAGCACAGCGTATCCGCGTATTCTCAATGTTTACACAGCACCGGACCAGACACGATCTGGATTGAATATGTGGACCCTGGCGGATTCCCGTTTCCCAGCGTTTCCAGGCGTTTTAATGTAAACGGACAGTGCATCCGTGAAGAAAACGAGACAGATACGGTCTAATGTAAACTTGGCCTTAGAAGTTACCCTGGGGTCCTTTGTGACCTCGCTGACTATTACACCCCTTGCTCTTGGAGTGATCTTTGTTGGTCGATCACTCCCGGGGAGGGTAACAATGGTCTTTAATTTCTTCCATTTGTACAAAATCTGTCTGACTGTGGATTGGTGGAGTCAAAACTCTTTAGAGATGATTTTGTAACCTTTTCCAGCCTGATGAACATCAACAACGCTTTTTCTGAGGTCCTCAAAAATCATCTTTGTTTGTGCCATGATACACTACCACAAACGTGTTGTGAAGATCAGACTTTGATGGATCCCTGTTCTTGAAATAAAACAGGGTGCCCACTCACACCTGACTGTCATCCCATTGACTGAACACACCTGACTCTAAATTCACCTTCAAATTAACTGCTAATCCTAGAGGTTCAGATACTTTTGCATATATCCACAGATATGTAATATTGGATAATTTTCCTCAATAAATAAATGACCAAGTATATTTTGTCTCATTTGTTTAACTGGGTTCTCTTTATCTACTTTTAGGACTTGTGTGAAAATCTGATGTTGTTTTAGGTCATATTTATGCAGAAATATAGAAAATTCTAAAGGGTTCACAAACTTTCAAGCACCACTGTGTGTGTGTATAATATATATATATAAAAATAACACTTTTTTTTTCAAAGTAACAATGTTCTGTCCTCTCCTGGGTTGTTTCTTCATTTTTTTCTTTCTCTCTACAATCACTGTTTTCATTTGAAGCATTCATTCCATATTGCCCCAGGGACAGAAAATTAAGAAGTGCTTGTTGGAGAGTTAAAAAAGACACAAACTTGGTTCTGTCTAATTAGAAAACTTAAGCTTAAGTAAGGCGGCATGGTGGTGTAGTGGTTAGCGCTGTCGCCTCATAGCAAGAAGGTCCGGGTTTGAGCCCCGTGGCCGGCGAGGGCCTTTCTGTGCAGAGTTTGGATGTTCTCCCCATGTCCTCGTGGGTTTCCTCCAGGTGCTCCAGTTTCCCCCACAGTCCAAAGACATGCAGGTTAGGTTATCTGGTGACTCTAAATTGACTGTAGGTGTGAATGTGAATGGTTGTCTCTGTGTCAGCCCTGTGATGACCTGGCGACTTGTCCAGGGTGTACCCTGCCTTTCGCCTGTAGTCATCTGGGATAGGCTCCAGCTTGCCTGTGACCCTGTAGAACAGGATAAAGCGGCTAGAGATAATGAGATGAGAAGCTTAAGTGAGGATGAAGTTGTGTTTTCCATTATGTTCCCCTCTGTATTGGAAAGTTAAATGCAGTTTGTTTGTTTAAAGGGGTGGGGGGAGTGTTAAAATGGCACAGGGCAGTGTTTTTGGATCCAGTGTGTGAAAATAATGTTTAAGTGAAAAAGAATGTCATAATTGGCTAGGTTGTGCTGAAGAAAATGAAAACAGACACTTGCATGATAAACGGTTTTAAAGGTTTTACATAGAGGCAAAATCAAAATCATACAAAAATGGCCAAAATAGCCCCAGGATTAATTTATCATCTTTGCCATCAATGATATCAGTTTTATTAATTACAATAATAAGTGTAGAATCCCTGCACTGTAATTGGAGGCAATTCAGTTGAAAATTGTTATTGTTGTAATTGTACTGATATATTACAGGTTTTTTGGGGGGTTTTTTTGTGCAGGTGTGTGTTTGTGATTGTAACCCACTACTGGGTATGTACACGTCGATGATAGGCCAGTTTCTTAATATACAAGATTTGAGACTCTAGGCTCTGGAGAGAGAGAAAACACAGTGCAAGTAAAAGACACCACACAGGGATATACGTTTTTCTTTCTTTTAGTAGTAGAATTGAAAAGTATTTACAATAACCCAAAATAAAATTTGACCCTTTAGGAATAAAATAAAAAATAATAATTGTCCTTTGAAAAAGCTGGGTAGTAGTCCTTTAACTAAATGTAGAAGACAGTTCAATGGAGTTCCTTTAAGTTGTGTCCTTCAAGTTGTTCTTCATAAAAGAACAAGCGTTCTTTCCAGGTAGGTTCAGTTCAAGGCGTTAATCCTTGGTTCAGTTTGTTAAGCGTAACAGTCAATAAGTCAAGTCAGTCATAGTCAGACGATGTGACACGTGCCGGCCACAATCCTACCAGATTTTGCCATAGGGAATGACAACAGGAATCACTCGAACGGGTGGCTCGCCATCAAATGAAGACATCAGATCTTCCGCGGAATTCGGATCCAACCCAAAAACTTGACCTGTGTAATCATACCCTTCATTAAGCTATGATATACACATCAGGCCAAATATCAAAAATATACCTTCAAATATAATCAGTTTAAACTTCAAGTAGTTGTACAACATTTAACTCAATCATCTCAAAGTAAAAGCTATGCAAACTGCATACACTTTCATACTGAAAAGCATTGCATACTATTCAGTTAAATTACCATTGTCAAGTAAACAGGGTGAATACTATGAAATAACACTGTACTGAAACCGCGGCAATTACACAACATTACCGAGTACAGTGGCTTCTCATGAGGACACGTTCAGTCCTTTCACGCGCTTGGTGCGTGATCACAGCAAGTGAAAAACATTCAGCTCACTCCGAGCCATAAACTTACTCTTATCAACCAAAATGTACCCTCTCAGATTCCTCACAACAAATATTAACAAAACAAAATACAATTCTCAAGTTTTTACCGAAGTATTAAGCAAATTAACAGCTGTTTCAACAGTAAGGGAAAAATAGACAAATTTCCTTACCGAGACAATTCAACAAAAGAAAAACTCGACGAAACGAAGCTTCTGGTCATCAAAACATACATCAGGTCACGGAGCTGGTCGCTTGGTAAACAGAAAGGAACTTACACGTCCTAAACACTTAGAAATATTTTCTTTCCAAAGTTTCTAGCTCGCAGGTGGAGCAGAAAAAAACAGAGTCTCCAACTCTTTGGCTTCCCTCAGCTCGACTGACTGGAAATGGCTACGCAGTAAGCAGACTGCTTGCAAAACAGCGTGTCAAAATAAAAGTACCCAATCATAATCGTCACAGTAAAAGTACTTGACATAACAGTACATGTAAACCATGTTTTTACAATAACAACCCATCATTCATGAATTGTATTATCAGAATTATCACTATTTATTATCCCATTTTACTATGTGTGCTATTTATGCTTTTTAATCAACTATTTATCAACTATTTATTGTACCTTTACATTATGCATTTGTCACCTGGGTTACATGATGCACACAGGAAGCCACGTACTTCGAGTTCTGACTCAGTTTGAGTGAATTTTCTTCTCCTTCCTCCCAATTTCTTCTTTCCCTACTCATTCATAGATTTTTTTTGTGTGTGTTTTGACTATTTTCTACATTGTAGAACAATACAGAAGACATCAAAACTATGAAATAACATCTGGAACATATCTGGAATTATTTTGTAAACAAAAAAAAGTGTTGAACAAAATATATTTCATATTTTAGATTCTTCAAAGTAGCCAGCATTTACCTTGATGATGCTTTGCATACTATCGGCATTATCTTAACCAGCTTATGAGGTAGTCACCTGGAACGCTTTTCAGTTTACAGGTGTGCTTCGTCAAAAGTTATTTAGTGCAATTTTATGCCCTCTTAATGCATTTGAGATCAAATAGTAAATAATAAATATACAGTAAATAGCCCTATTCCACAATTGTAGTAATAAATATTACTGTATGTCAAGAACCGCTCAGCTAAGTAAAGAGACACAACAGTCTATCATTACTTTAAGACATTAAGTTACTTTTAATTCATAAAAATAAAGAAAACCCATTGAATTAGGTGTGTCCAAACATTTGACTGGTAGTACAGATGGCTAAAATTGTGACATTTCGATTTCATAAAATCGGTGAAATTTAATTCCCTCTGAAATTTGGTCATTGTGATATATGTTTATTTCTGTAATATCTCGCAAAATATCAGGCCATTCTGTGGCTGGGAAGCTATTTAATTTGAGGGGATTCCGTAGCAAATTAAATTATGTGCATGAAATCGCTCGCTTCACGCAGTCAAGCAGACAGAGGAAGTCCGTGTGCGCATGTGCAAGTTTACCTTTGACTGTGCACTGACAATTACATCATTCTGTCATTAAACGAACCTCTGATCACACTGAGGTGCTCGCTGACCGCCGGTATTTTTTAGTTTGGTCCTGCGTTTCCTTTCCATTGCAACATAACTTCTTTTCTTCTCACTTTCCATTACTATAGTCGGTCTTCCACGTTTCATTCTCACACTCACATCCTCTATTTTTCTCTCTTGTTTCAAATTTGTATCCCACAATGCCTTGCGCAAACGGGGAAAGCCCACTATGTGATGCATGACGTAGTATCTTGAATTGGGTCATGGTGAAGCAGGAAAAAATAGCAGAGAATTTAGGGCCATGTGGCCCTAAATTCATTAATTGTTCTATTTTAAAACAAAACAAAAAAAACTAATAAAATTGGAAGTCTGTGATTCAAATTTAGTAGCTTTCGGTCCACTAAACAAAAATAACTGGGTGTCAAGGAAAATTCTTTTTATGACCTACACTTGAAAAATTCTGAAAGGCAGTCTACCTTTCATAAATAAAATATTGCAGTTGTTGGCAAATATAGGAATTAATAGGCTGTTTTTACACATGGTGAAACAGTATTGTACATTCTGCATATGTTAAACAGTTTCATGAGACAGATGTGGTACAATCCAAAAAGGTTGAAATTGGTAGTTCAAGGCTGCTTAAAGGCCAGCAACATGACATTGCAAACACCTTCTGTATATAAAGCCTATATGTCTATATAAAAAGACTTATACATCTTTTGCTGCAATAATAAGAGCCTGTGATTGCACCAGATGTTATTTGCTGATGGTCTGTTCTCATTTTGTTTCTTTGCAGATCTTCACTCGATATGGAAAATGCTACACATTCAACTCTGGCCAGGATGGACAGCCACTCCGCATCTCCATGAAAGGGGGTATGGGCAATGGCCTGGAACTAATGCTGGACATTCAACAGGATGAGTACCTGCCAGTGTGGGGAGAAACAGGTAACACACACTCACACACAATTCTACACACTAGCTGGTTCACATTAGCTTACTGCTGGGCAACAAATGCCATGAGCACATTACAATACTAGCAGGGGAGGGGAGAGAAGAGCCACTAAAGCTTGAGCAGATGGAGGAGAATTGTGTGTATAAATAAATAATATCTCAATAAACAATTAAAGGATGCATGAGAAATAAACTGTGTGTGCTTTTATGTATAACAAGATCAAATCAAGATAAGGGGATTTCACACAATATGTTACCACTTTAAATAAATGAGGTTACAGAGAATTGTTTCTAAATTATGTTTTCCTGTTTTCCCATTAGTTATGAAATTATCATAAAATGAAATTTCGAAGTTAAGTTTTAACTCCAGTACAAAGAATGGACTTTCTTCTGTTCTCTTACTTAGATTAGTTCTAAATAAATTAGAATGCAAATGCATTTTGCTCAGAGCTAATATAAAATTCTGTAAAGTAAATAAATAAATAAATCACAGCTTTATCCATTCCTTTTCTGCCAGACATGCATTTCATCCTTCCATCTTCTCCTTGGTAGACTCCATTAATAAGTACAAGAGGAGTATGAGCAGGGATGCTGAACGTCGAATGCTTCCATCCATCCCCAGTCCTCTGTCATGGTGGGAAAGTCAGAGTGACAGGAAGTCACATAGTGATGTCGTGGCACTTTTGAGCCCAACTTTGCAGTAATTTCTCTGGCTCCTCTGGAGAAGACAAGCGCTCGTCACATGCAGACAATGGAGTTGTGCAAGCAAGGCACATACACAATCACATACAGACCCCTACAGACAGCAAGACAAGTTAATTACACATCAGAAGACGTTTGGATGTTGGGAGCATTCAAGTCCATCTTTTGCTTTCCACTCAATAGCTTAGTGTAGCTAAACTTGAGCTTTCATTGTTTTAATTGAAAAGAAAGCACAGAGATGGATATGGGAGGAACAGAGTGACAGTTTAAATAGACAGCCAGAGAAGTGCCTGTCTGTCTGACCTGTATTTCCAGAATGCTGATTTTGCTGAGCTGTGTGTAACGCTGTGTGTCTTTCCTTCTGAGATAATATGCTGCTCAGATATACGGTACATGGTCTGTGGGACAGTTTATAAAAGATTCATTCAAAGCAGCCAGTGATTAATATGATTGAGAGATCTTTTAATGTGACGTGTGTATGATGTAATACAATTTAATTAAAATTGTATGCAACAAAAGTGCTTTAAGTAGTGGAAGTCCATGCCTCCTTCATTAGGACTGACAGACACAGTAGCCACACCCCCTTCACTGATGACAGGAACAGAGGTTATTACATCCTTCACTATGTCTGACAGGCCCAGAGGCCACACCTCCATCACTGAGGCTGACAGGCAGAGAGAAACCACCCTTCCTTCAGTAGAACTGACACAGTGGCCATGCCTCCTTCACTGATCATGACAGAAACAGTTTTACCTCCGTCATAATATGTGCTTTCGGATCAAGCAGTTCTAGGGACTTCTTCAGAGGAACTACCCACTGGGGAGCTCCCCTGAGAACCATCTTCAAGGGCTTTTTTTCTGTTTGTATTCATACCACCAGTAAGAAAGCTGAAGTGCTGTAAGCCAACTTGCTAGCATGGCATTAGCAGGAAGTGCTAATGAAGATTTATATATTTTGCTCAGATGCATCAAAATCGTGCTCGATTTCCTCCATTGCATATACAGCCTGAACTTCTCTGTCAGGCCATTTATCAGTATTTTATTTTGTAATGCTAACGTTAAGAGCTGTCATTTATATGGCTAGCGCAGGGGTGTCCAAACTGATCCATAAAGGGCCGTGTGGCTGCAGGTTTTCATTCCAGCCATGCAGCAGCACACCTGACTTGGCTCATTCAATCAACTGAACTGTCTTCACACAGTCAAATACTTGCAGCCACACCCACCCTTGATTAAAGGGTGGGTGTGTCAGTTGATTGAATAAGCCAAATTAGGTGTGCTGCTGCATGGCTGGAATGAAAACCTGCAGCCACACAGTCCTTTATGGATCAGTTTGGACACCCCCGGGCTAGCGTTTTACACACATTTTTAAAAATGGTGGTTACCAGTGCTGCATTGGCTCATGTTTGACCAGTCACAGTACATTGATATCACTCATGGTTCCTCTTGTGCTGGGAGAGTATCTACCCTGAAGTAGGAGCTAAAAAAAAAAAAAGTCCCTTCAAACACCATTCCAAGACTTACGATCACTCAGTTCCTGCTGTACAGACATGCAAAAAAGGGAGAACTTCCCCCAACAGTTCTAAGAATTATGAAAAAGTTCCTCCAGTCAAAAGCTCCTAATGTCTGACAGGCACAGGGGCCATACCTCCTTCACTAAGACTGACAAGAACAGTGGCCATGCCCCCTTCACTGGTAATGACAGAAACAGAGGTGATGCCTCTTTTACCAAGACTGACAAACACAAAAGGTCACACCTTCATCACTGAGACCGAGGCACAGAAACCACAACTTTTTCAATGAAACTGACAGGTAGAGAGGCCACACCTCCTTCAGTGGGAGTACAAATTCAGGAGTAAAAACTTTCTAGTGCTGGGCTTAATTTGGGTCGCTCCTAGCTTTCATGGTTCTCAGCAGTCCACTGTCCATAATGCTGAATATAGAAACTCTCCCTAGCACCGTAAGAGGTTTTCCAACAACTCGTGACAGATTAAATGAAGTCCGTACACCAGACAAAAGTCAGGACCCAGGAATGTGAAAACTGAGTGAACAGCACATTATTAAAAGAAAAGACAGACAGGCAACAAATTCACAGGAAACTAAAGAGTGGGACCAAGGATAGCGCCAAGATGACCTCTGCCCATAATCTCACACATGCAATACTTTATCTCCACACAGAGTAAACCAGAGGGGTATAAATATGCAGATTAATGAGGGGTGATGGGAACCAGGTGGAACTAATTAACCACGTAGCAACAGGGCAATAAGAACAGGAAGCATTGACCATAAAAGGAAAGTGCCGAGGATAATGAGACAGATGGTGCATAGAGTATCATGGGTAAACTGGCAGGATAGACTTGGCTTTGATAAACAAATTAAATGTGTTGCTTATTTTTTAAAGCTTTTATCCATGGAGTCCACTCTTAAACTGAGAATTTAAGGCCATTTTTTTAGAAATACTATACATCTTAAAGCTGGCAAATACCTGCTCAATCACAACCGTATGTGCTTTTTGAACATCCCATTCCAGATTTGGTTCCCCATTTGCTGTTACAATAACCTCCACACTTCTGGGAAGGCTTTCCACTACATTTTGGAACATGGCTGTTAGGATTTGTGTTCGCTCAGCCAAAAGAGTATAAGTGAGGTCGGGCACTGATATTGGGTGAGGAGGCCTGGTGTACAATTGGTGTTAGAGTTCATCCCAAAAGTGTTCAGTAGGGTTGAGGTCAGGGCACTGTGCAGGCCACTTGTGTTCTTCTACACAATCCTTGGTAAACCATCGCTGTATCTGAAATCACTCACTACTCCATTCCAATATAGTCCACTAATATAGTGAGTTTGCCATTTTATAGTGCTGTCCGAATGTATAGTGAGACTTATTACACCCTATATAGTGGACTAGCCCCTCCACTGTAACCCTAGCTGTATAGGCAAGAGGCCAAGGGCTATCGAAACAGAGATCGGCGCCGCACCCATACGCCTTAAAGAGTTGGTTAGTACTGGGACAGGAGACTGCCTGGGAAGACCAGATTCTGGCGTGAGAGGGACTTGATATAGTGGACTCCTAGTATCCCACAGTCAGGGCCGTCGACAGGGGGGGACAACCGGGTATTTTGTCCCGGGCCCAGGCATGAGGGGGGGCCCAGAACTGGTCCCTCATGAAGATGCCATTAATCATTCTGTTTCATTTCAAAATGTGTTGATTTGGGGGAGAAAAATGTGCTATATTTGCATTCAATGAATGATTTCTGGTTCTTTTGCCTTTATTGTCTTCGAAAATAGATTCAAGAACCCACCTACCACCCCTAATGCAGAAATGGTTTGGTTTTTGATTAAGGCGCCAAATAACACGGCACTATTCCATCATAACGCTTCGACAATAAGCGTGCGAGCCCGTTTGCTAACATGCACAAGTCAGGAGCAAAGAAAAGAAAAGAGAAAAAGAGATGAAGAAGCCAAGAGCCTCAGGGGCTCACTGCATAGATATTTTAGAAAAAATTCAGATGATGCAGCAGGTGGTGAAGGCAGTGGGGCAGCTGAGCCAGGTAAGACACAGATAACTTTTTTCCAGCCCTGTAATGTAACCCCAGCACGCACGACGCGCCATTCATAATTATAAAGTAGGGGATAGCAGGGTACACTGAGTGAACACTGAAATGCACAGGGCATTGAATTATTTCATAAACATATCGGTTTAATAACACTGTGTTGCATATATCTCAATGAAGCAAAGAATAGCACATTGGCCCGCAATCATATCCAAATGTTTTAGGCACGCTTGCTGAGCTGCGTTGAGCTGGACCCCGGTTAGCTGAAAGTCCGTGGAACGCTGCCTCTTGTTAATTAAACCTTATTTTGTTGGAAATCATCCCGTGTAGATACGATGGCATGTGAAATTGCCAGCTAGATAGAGTTTAATGTAACGAATGGGCTATAAATGGGGTGTTTTGAGGTTAGTCTGTTGCAAAACATTAAACTTTCGCTTAGACTGGATACTCTTCAAACAATTCCCTTGCTCAAGTGAAAAATGATAGGCCTGTATGAAAAGCGCAATTAATGAAAGTAGCCTAATAAGCCCTAAATGAATAAAACAACCTCTGTTTTATTGTTGTTGCTTACACGTTAAGATTTTGAAATCTTCTCGGTCCAGTTCTATATCCAGGGAACGTTGTAATCCTTTTGGTTTATCCGTAATAAACGTGTCAGCCCCCGGGTCAGATAGGCTAATGTTACGTGGTTGGGAGGGTGTCAATTTTTTTTGTAACATTCTAAATCGAGTACGGAAAGGACGTTTATGAAAAACAAGACAAAAAAATACACTGAAAAACTCACTGTACACATCACTAGTGGCACACACGGACTGGCCATCGGGAGTAGCGGGAGTTTTCCCGGTGGGCCGGCGGAGAAAAAAAAAAAACAGTTGCGCGCTGGCCTTTAATATGATAAGCAATGTTAACAGTTTCTTTAAGAAATTGTTAACATTGCTTATTACAGTTGCGCGCTGGCCTTTAATATGATAAGCAATGTTAACAGTTTCTTAAAGGAGAAAAAAAAAACAGTTGCGTGCTGGCCTTTAATATGATAAGCAATGTTAACAGTTTCTTAAAGAAACTGTTAACATTGCTTATCATATTAAAGGCCAGTGCGCAACTGTAATAAGCAATGTTAACAATTTCTTAAAGAAACTGTTAACATTGCTTATCATATTAAAGGCCAGCGCGCAACTGTTTTTTTTTTTTTTTCTCCGCCGGCCCACGCTGAACCACCGGCCCACCGGGAAAACTCCCGCTACTCCCAATGGCCAGTCCGTGTGTGACTAGTGGTGATGCTTCTATGTTCAGATTTTGGGAAAGCCATAACTCCGTTCTCATTGAGGCCCAGTTCCATCCCGTAAACAATCATTTTGGTTTATCAACTACCTGCGCTCAAACATGTCACAGGAGAGGCTCAATGGGCTGGCTATGCTCTCTATAGAGCGCGAACTTGCAAAGAAGCTGGACTTCAATGACCTTATTGACGACTTTGCCACAGCAAAAGTCCGGCGCATTGCATTTCGCACCTGAGTAGTTGCAGACTAAGGAAATGTTCAAACTGTAAAATATGTTGAAATGTTGAAATAAAATGGTTGACTGTTATAATGGGCTTGGAATACCTGTTATTTAAGGGTTGGAGTGAATGGAGACTCTGAAAAGAGGGGTTGGGTGTGGGTGGTTGCTGTGTGGCGATGTGCGTGCGCGCGTATGTGTGTGTGTGTGTGTGGGGGGGACACTCAGATTATTTGGGGGGGGGCCCACTCAGATTATTTTGTCCCGGGCCCAACCAAAGCTGTCAACGGCCCTGCCCACAGTGCATCATGAAACGTAGCGTACGACTGTTGGTCACTAACCAAGCAATATATGCCATCATGCATTGCGGTTGCTCTGACAGAAAAGCTGTAAAAGCTGTTTAATAAGGACCGTTAAGTATTTTAGATTGAGTATAGCAGTAGTTTGTTTTTCCTTATGAAAACGGGCACAAAACAAATTTATAAGTTGTGGCACGAAAATGGCAATAATATTGTGATGTGTTGAGGGTGAATGGACGGAGGAAGAAACACATTATAAACAGACATTCAGGTACAATTAAAAATAGTAAGAGAATAGAAAATAAGCTAAAATAGAATAATGTACAATTCGCACGGGATAAGTATTACCTATGGACCTCTGGTAATTCGCAATTACCCCCGCACCTCTGTGTTATTGTGTGGCGCATTCGGACGGGATAAGCAAAAGTCTGTAATTCACTGAATTTACAGACATTGTGACTGGATTGTGACAATCAATACAGTTGTAGCATGTTGGAAGTGCCAACATATTACTGTAGTACATTAATGGTGCATTAATAAGGTAGGATGAAAACACAGTAGGCATAAGAATAGCACTGTATCCAAATTAAGAGAGGGGAAACACATATGATAGGGATGCAGTATGTTTGCTCCACGCTCTCAAAATGAGAAGGCGGGGTCACTGCAAATGAAAACAGTCTCGAGATGACAATGTAAGTGAACAGGCAGTTTATGGCGCTGTTTACACATAGCCGGGTATTTTGCTAAACGAACATTTGTCTTCCCTCCGTTAACCAAAATATCTTCGTATTGCTGTGTCATGGGGGTTAGCGTGGCTCCTTACCATATGCTGCCACACAAGCCATCCAGTTGAAGATTCTTCGTGCTTTCTTCTTGGAGTTCTTCTTGGAGCTGTTTCTGCTTGTCTGGTTCAAATACGGGATAGGCCTACTACCACTTGCCCCTGAAATGCTGTTTATCAAAATTTTGCCCGTATCCTCCATTATTCACTCCAGAAAAGTACAAGAGACGCGCGTTTAATAATTACAAACACAGACATGCGCATTCACACGGGACTTGTATTACCACTGGACGTCTGTGTTTTGCCGAAACACAGTGGGTAATTCGTGGCGGAATTATTACTTGGCAAATTACGGACATGGCGCATTCACACGGGACTAAGAACTCAGACATTCTCTGTAATTATTCCGAATTACCAGAGGTCCACAGGTAATACTTATCCTGTGCGAATAGGGCTTAAGACAGATAAAATGCAAGAATAAAAGTTACAGTGCAGAGCAAATAATTAATCAAAAGCCTCAAATTTGATTTAATAAAAGGCAGCGACAAAGAACAAAGTATTCAGCCTTGATTTAAAAGAACTGAAAGATGCAGCAGACACAAAGTACTTTGTATTTATTAATGTGGGAAATACGCTCAGTATAATATGTATTTATCACAAAAATACATGCATGTTTTTATTTTAAAAACCCACCAGCCGACTGATCTGGCACGTTTTAATTGTGCAACAGCAATGACGTAAATACCAGCGCGACGGAGTAGTGTCCGAAAGTGTTTTTCATTTTATCAGTGAGCTCATGATATAGTCCTCTACAGTTGTAGGTATCATGCCGCCATCTTGGTCTAAGAACTACAACTCCCAGCCAACTTCCGAGTTGACTACATCACGCCTGGGCGGGATCACGTACACATTCCTCAGGTTTCAACAAAAGGACTTGGAACCCAGCCATCTTGGCTCTTTCGCGTCGGACTCTAAAACGAGACTGACCTAAAAACAGAACTCATCATCAGACGTCTAAACAGTGCGTTTTCTTCTTTAATCTGCTCCTGATCAAAGTAGATATCGGAAACACGCGATTATCAACTCAAGCGAGTCATTAAACCGGTTTGCAAGTATTACTTTTCTCTTACAGCGTACGTGGCTGCGAGCAACGGCAGTTTTCTGAAGAGCTCTTCTCTTTTCTTTCTTTTAAATCCGTGCACGGTGTTGAACAAAGACTTTGTCTTATCAACTACGAAGATCACCAAAGAAAGCTTCAGAACTCTTCTCCTCTCTCACCGAAGCGCAACCTTCCACCTTGAATTCCTTCAGACAGAAGACAAGACTTTTGCAGTAAGGCTGGCACTGGGCAAAATAATATTAGTCTAGTCAGTAATTAATTCACTAAGTGTGAAAATATATTCAGGAATAAGTGTGCACACTGTATTATTGTTGATTTTCTATTATTTGGTACTATTGATTTTAATTTGGTTAATCAATAAGTTCTTGCATGTTATCTCTCCTAACATTCTAATTTCATTTAACTCAGTCATATTGTGACCTCATTAAGATTTCAGAATGTTTTGCCTCTAAAAAGGGCCTTTTCATGCTTAGGAAGAGCGCTTCCTCCTCTCCCTTTGTTCTTATAGATAAATATCTCCTTGGTTCTGCCTGGTACGACCACATTCCTGGGGGGAGGGTCTTAACTACTCCCCCACAAACACGTGGAGTTAGCCACAGGAGCCAATCCTCCTCTGTATCCTCTGATAGTAATTCTCCTGTTTACATTTAAAGCCATATAAACTACAGATGACTGTTTGAATGTATTTTAATCATTAATTTCTGGTTTTTGACACACATAGTTCACTAGGCCTAGCTTTTCTTTGCCTAGTTAGCATCTCTTTGTCTGATTAGCCTACAAGCTAACCACTAGGCTGGAAGCACATGGCTAGTTAGAAATTATTTTGTTCAGTTAGCTCACAAGCTAAAACTGCTTATACACCCCCCCCCCACACACACACACTCTGTTTACAGAAGATTTCAATTCTGCTGCTATTAAATTGTTCAATTTTTCCTTTTCTTTTTATTAAAATTTTTATTATCTTTTTATAATAAACTCCATTATTTTTGAAATTGTGTGGTGTCTATCTGCTGTTCTAAATACTTTTGAAGTCGCCCACATCGCAAAAGAACTCTTAAGGTGTATGAATAATTAGATGGAGTTTGGTAAGTGATAAATTTGAATTATCAAATTTTAAACGATTCTTCAATTGATTCTTTAAATGATTCACTTGATTCACTAAATGATTCACTGAATGATTCACTGAGTGATTCACCGAATGACTCACTGGATGATTCATTTGAATGATTCACTTCAACCAATTCAATGAGACTGATTCTATGGTATGATTCAATTCAAATGAGTCAAATTAAACGATTCAATAGGATTGATTCATTTTAACTATTAACCTTCAAATTTAATGAGACTGATTCCATGTAATTATTAAAGAGTGATCACTTATCCAATCTTAAATACACAAAATCATTAATTACACCTACACAGTGGTGCTTGAAAGTTTGTGAACCCTTTAAAATTTTCTATATTTCTGCATAAATATGACCTAAAATATCATCTGATTTTCACACAAGTCCTAAAAGTAGATAAAGAGAACCCAGTTAAACAAATGAGACAAAAATATTATACTTGGTCATTTATTTATTGAGGAAAATGGTCCAATATTACATATTTGTGAGTGGCAAAAGAATGTGAACCTTTGCTTTCAGTATCTGGTGTGACCCCCTTGAGCAGCAATAACTGCAACTAAACGTTTCCGGTAACTGTTGATCAGTCCTGCACACCGGCTTGGAGGAATTTTAGCCCATTCCTCCATACAGAACAGCTTCAACTCTAGGATGTTGGTGAGTTTCCTCACATGAACTGCTCGCTTCAGGTCCTTCCACAACATTTCAATTGGATTAAGGTCAGGAATTTGACTTGGCCATTCCAAAACATTACCTTTATTCTTCTTTAACCATTCTTTGGGAGAACGACTTGTGTGCTTAGGGTCATTGTCTTGCTGCATGACTCACCTTCTCTTGAGATTCAGTTCATGGACAGATGTCCTGACATTTTCCTTTAGAATTCGCTGGTATAATTCAGAATTCATTGTTCCATCAATGATGGAAAGCCGTCTTGGCCCAGATGCAGCAAAATGGGTCCAAACCATGATACTACCACCACCATGTTTCACAGATGGGATATGGTTCTTATGCTGGAATGCAGTGTTTTCCTTTCTCCAAACATAATGCTTCTCATTTAAACCAAAAAGTCCTATTTTGGTCTCATCCATCCACAAAACATTTTTCCAATAGCCTTCTGGCTTGTCTACATGATCTTTAGCAAACTGCAGACCAGCAGCATTGTTCTGTTTGGAGAGCAGTGGCTTTCTCCTTGCAACCCTGCCATGCACACCATTATTGTTTAGTGTTCCCCTGATGGTTCCTCATGAACATTACATTACATGAACATTAACATTAACCAATGTGAGAGAGGCCTTCAGTTGCTTAGAAGTTACCCTGGGGTCCTTTGTAACCTCACCGACTATTACACACCTTGCTCTTGGAGTGATCTTTCAAATCAAATCAAGTTTATTTGTATAGCGCTTTTAACAATAAACATTGTCGCAAAGCAGCTTTACAGAATTTGAACGACTTAAAACATGAGCTAATTTTATCCCTAATCTATCCCCAATGAGCAAGCCTGTGGTGACGGTGGCAAGGAAAAACTCCCTCAGACGACATGAGGAAGAAACCTCGAGAGGAACCAGACTCAAAAGGGAACCCATCCTCATTTGGGCAACAACAGACAGCCTGACTATAATATTAACAGTTTTAACAGGTATAACCCTCAACTGTCCTCATGGGGCCGTCCTTCACAGGAGCGGTGTGATAAAACTCCGACCAGACACAGGGCACCAGGATGGATCAAGCAGGTCCGAGGGGCAGAAGAGGCCAGCATCTCAATCCCAGGATCAACATGTAACTCAGAGGGACAGATTGGGGGGGGGGGAAGAGAGAGAGAAAGAAAACACAGGTTGTTAGGTATGCCCTAAAAATGACAAGTATTAAATCTGTGTGGTAGGCTCGCAGAGACGAGAGTCTTTACATCAGGCATAACACACAACAATGGCATGTTAATATGGTAAAAAATATCATGACCTGCTCTGGCTGGATGCTTGATTGGGTGATGGGAGCACACTCCTCAGCAATGATGAGATGCAGATGGGACCGTTAGGGCTGGCCAAGACAATTCAGTTACATTTCACCGGGTCTGGGACATGCGACAGAATGTCTGACGGCCGATTCCCTGCAGGCTACGATAGCCAGTCGAGGTCTCCACCCTCTCCACCAAAAGATTTCCTGTTGACTCCATGTAACTCAGAGGGACAGATTTGGGGTGGGGGGAGGGAAAGAAAACACAGGTTGTTAGGTATGCCCAATGTCACCTGAATAAGTAGGAGCAGTATACATATTGCACCGAGTACAAGCAGGGACTCCGGCAACTAACTATGACAGCATAACTAAAAGGAGAGAGCCAGAAGGTAACACAGGCATGAGGGAGCCCCAGGACATAAAGCAGCCAGCCACTACACCGTCAACAAACTCGAGTGAGCAAGCGAGTGGGGACTGACAGCATCCATACATCCCAGTTTACCAAAACACTCTATGTCTGAGGACCCTCCAGATCTACTCCTTTACCTCATAAACACCATTAACAAAAGGCTTAACTAAACAGATATGTTTTCAGCCTAGACTTAAATGCTGAGACTGTGTCTGATTCCCGAACATTACTTGGAAGGCTGTTCCATAACTGTGGGGCTTTGTAAGAAAAGGCTCTGCCCCCAGATGTAGCCTTCACTATACGAGGTACCAGCAGATAGCCTGCACCTTTTGATCTAAGTAGGCGTGGCGGGTCATAGAGGAGCAGAAGTTCACTCAGGTACTGTGGTGCGAGACCATTTAGTGCTTTAAAGGTCAATAGTAGTATTTTATAATCAATACGAAATTTGATTGGGAGCCAATGCAGTGTGGATGAGACAGGCGTGATGTGGTCATATTTTCTAGTTCTAGTAAGGACTCTTGCTGCTGCATTTTGAACTAACTGGAGCTTGTTTATGCACTTTTTGGAACATCCAGACAGTAAGGCATTACAATAATCCAACCTGGAGGTAACGAAAGATGGACTAGTTTTTCTGCATCATGCAATGACATTAAATTTCTTATCTTTGCAATATTTCTGAGATGAAAGAAAGCTATCCGGGTGATGTTATCAATGTGAGTTTTGAATGAAAGACTGGGGTCAATAATCACTCAGAGGTCTTTTACTGCTGCACGTGAAGAAACAGAAAGCCCATCCAGAGTTACTGTGTAATCAGAAAACTTACTTCTAGCTGTATGTGGTCCTAGCACAAGTACTTCAGTCTTGTCAGAGTTAAGCAGAAGGAAATTAATAAGCATCCAGTGTCTAATGTCCTTAACACATTCCTCAATTCTATGAAGCTGGTGTCTCTCATCAGGTTTTGCAGAGACATACAACTGTGTGTCATCAGCATAACAGTGGAAACTAATACAATGTTTATGAATAATATCGCCCAGAGGTAACATATATAGAGAAAAAAGCAGTGGACCCAAGACAGAACCTTGTGGAACACCAAACTTTACCTCGGTACATCTAGAAATATCACCATTTATATCAACATACTGATAACGATCAGTTAGATAAGACCTGAGCCAGGAGAGGGCCATTCCCTTAACTCCCACAACATTTTCTAGTCTATCCAGAAGAATGGAATGATCAATGGTATCAAATGCTGCACTAAGGTCAAGCAACACAAGTAGCGAGACACAGCCCTGATCAGATGCCAACAGTAGGTCGTTTACTACTTTAACCAGTGCTGTCTCTGTGCTATGATGAGGTCTAAATCCTGACTGATACATTTCATGGATGTTATTCCTATGTAAATATGAGCATAACTGCTGTGCCACAGCTTTTTCAAGGATCTTGGAGATAAAGGGGAGGTTTGATATTGGCCGATAATTGGACAGCTGACAGGGATCAAGGTCAGGTTTTTTAATCAGGGGTTTGATAACTGCTAGTTTAAAGGATTTGGGTACATAGCCAATCATAAGAGAATAATTTATTATTTTTAGAAGCGGTTCAATTACTCCAGGCATTATCTGTTTGAATAGATGTGTCGGTAAGGGATCTAGTACGCAAGTTGAGGCTTTTGATGTAGAGATTAATGAAAGTAATTCAGTTTCTTTTAGGGGAGTAAAACATTCTAACTGATGATCTGATACAGTTATATTGTTAACTACAAGGTCACTTTCATTGTCTAACCTTAAATTAGTAGTTTGAATTTTTTGTCGGATATTCTCAATTTTGTCATTAAAAAAATTCATGAAGTCGTTGCTACTACATACTGCAGGTGTGCATGTGTTGATAGTGGACTTATTCCTGGTTAATTTTGCTACAGTATTAAATAGGAATCTAGGATTATTTTTGTTATCTTCTATTAGGGAGGAGAAATATGTTGATCTCGCAGCACTAAGAGCTTTTCTATACTTCAGGAAGCTCTCCTTCCAAGCTAATTTGAACACTACCAATTTTGTTTGACGCCATTTACGTTCCAATTTTCAAGTGGTCTGTTTTAATGTGTGAGTGTCATCATTATACCAGGGTGCTAATTTTTTGTCTCTGACCATTTTCCTTTTTAGAGGAGCTACATTATCTAAAGTATGGTGGAATGTTGACTCTAAGCATTCAGTTGCCTGATCAAGTTCTGCAGGGGCTGACAGTGACCCAATCAAAGTTGACAGCTCTGGGAGATCATTTATAAAGCTCTGTGCAGTAGTTGATGTGAAAGTACGTTTAATACAGTAGTGTGGTGAGGTGCATATATTATTACTCAGACATATCTTGAATGAGATGAGACAATGATCTGAGATAACTTCAGACTGGAAGTATGACTATATTATCTACGTTTAATCTGAATGTTAGTATTAGATCAAGGGTGTGACCACCATTATGGGTCGGTCCTATGACATTCTGCTTAATCCCGACTGAGTCTAAGATGGACACAAACGCTGTTTTTAAAGGGTCTTCTGGGTTATCGAAGTGAATATTAAAATCTCCGACAACTAAAGCTTTGTCTAAGGAAATAACCAGATCTGAGATAAAATCTGCAAATTCAGAAAGAAACTCAGAATATGGCCCCGGGGGCCTGTAAATAATAAGCAATGGAATTAACTGGGTAGACTTATTTTTCGAGGCTACATACATTATATGAGTATGAAGAACTTCAAATGTATTAAATTTATAACCAGGTTTTTGTGTTACACCTAGATAATCATTATAAATAACCGCGACGCCTCCTCCTCTGCCAGTTAGACGAGACTGGTGTATATAACTGTATCCAGGAGGACTCGCTTCATTTAATGCTATATATTCATTTGGCTTAATCCATGTTTCTGTTAAACACAGTACATTAAACTCCTGATCAGTAATGAGTTCATTAACCATTAGCGCTTTAGATGTAAGAGATCTAATATTTAATAGCCCCACCTTTAGGTCAAAGGTGCTGGCAGCAGCTGTACAGTCAGTATGATCTAATTTTATATTGATTAGGTTACTGGAACAAACTCTCTGAAAATTTCTACCTTTTTGTTGAGCTCGGGGAACAGACACAGTCTCGATGTAGTGGGCCCTGAGTGACGACTCTGTGCAGCTAGCAGACAGTCGGTTTAGCCTGTTCGTCTGCTCCCTGGCCTTGGCTCTGGATTGTCAGAAATTAACTAGGCCTGTTCTGAGACTATGACCTATGCTGCAGGAAATGAGAGCAGCACCTTCCCGAGTGGGATGGATACTGTCCCGCCCTAACAGGCCAGCAGTGCCCTCAAAATTAGCCCAATTATCTATAAAGCCCACACTGTTTTCAGAGCACCACCTGGACAGCCAGCAGTTCAGTGACCATAACCTGCTGTAAGCTACATCGCCACGCCGCATTGGGATGGGGCCAGAGCATACTACAGCATTGGACATCACCTTCGCTAATTTAAACACCTCTACAAAGTTACTCTTAGTAACCTCAGACTGACGAAGGCGTATATCATTAGCTCCTGCATGGATAACTATCTTTGAGAACCTGTGCTTGCCTAGGACCCTAAGATTACCTGCTATGTCTGGCGCCCTGGCTCCCGGTATACACCTGACTAAAGCTGCTGGTGCCCCTAAAGGCTGAGCTAATTTCACGTGCCGTATGATAGAGTCCCCTATAACCAGAGCTTTTTCAGGTTTCTCAGTGGGTGCATCACTAAGGAGAGCAAACCTGTTCGACACGTGACGCGGAGAGGAGTGGTGCTCCCATGGGCGAGCCTCAGCGGTAGCTTTGGCTCTACGCTTATGCCGCCGAGCCGTCACCCATTCGCCCCGCTGTAAGGGCTCTAATGCCGGAGTTGGGGGATTGCTAACTCCACCTAGGGCGTCCAGACTTTCCCTAACAGAAACTACACTGTTCTCACGCTCACTAACCTGCTCTAAAGCCTGGACACGCGCTTCTAGCACTGTAATCTTCTCCGTCAGAGAGCTAACTAATCTGCACTTATCACAAGTAAAGCTAATAAAGCTATCGCTAGTGACGGAGGAAGAATGACTAAACATCCTGCACTCAGCACACTGAACAGGCTGAAGGTGTGCCATGATGAAAAGATTCACGTACCTTAAATGAAGATCTGTTGATATTAAAGCAGATCAGATGTGGATGGCCTCCGCTTGTGGTCTTTACACAGGAGGAGAGAAAAAGAAAGCTTCCGGTCTCGGCGTTCTTCTTCTTTGTTGGTTGACCACTCCTGAGGAGGGTAACAATGGTCTTGAATTTCCTTCATTTGTACACAATCTGTCTGACTGTGGATTGGTGGAGTCCAAACTCGTTAGAGATGGTTTTGTAACCTTTTCCATCCTGATGAGCATCAACAACGTTTTTTCTGAGGTCCTCAGAAATCTCCTTTGTTCGTGCCATGATACACTTCCACAAACATGTGTTGTGAAGATCAGACTTTGATGGATCCCTGTTCTTTCAATAAAACAGGGTGCCCGTTCACACCTGATTGTCATCCTACTGATTGAAAACACCTGACTCTAATTTCACCTTCAAATTAACTGCTAATCTTAGAGGTTCACATACTTTTGCCACTCACAGATTTGTAATATTGGATCATTTTCCTCAATAAATAAATGAACAAAGATAATATTTTTATCTCATTTGTTTAACTGGGTTCTCTTTATCTACTTTTAGGACTTGTGTGAAAATCTGATGATGTTTTAGGTCATATTTATGCAGAAATATAGAAAATTCTAAAGGGCTCACAAACTTTCAAGCACCACTGTATATAGAGTTCACTAGATAGTGAGTAGGGAATAGTGAATGAGTGAGTGTTTTTGGACACAGGACATGTCTTTACAGAGCTCACTTTGTGCACAGGGACACTGTCACACTGGAACAGGTTTGGACCACTTAGTTCCAGTGATGGGAAATTGTAATGCTACAGCATACAAATACATTTGAGACAATTGTGTGCTTCCAACTCTGTGGCAATGTTATGGAGAAGGCTGACACATGGGTGTGATGGTCAGGTGGCCACAAACTTTTGGCCCTAGAATATACAGTTAGGTCCATATATATTTGGACACTGACACAAATTTTGTTTTTTACCTGTTTACTGGAACATATTCAAGTTATAGTTATATAATGGACATGGACATAAAGTCCAGACTTTCAGCTTTCATTTGAGGGTATCCACATTAAAATTGGATGAAGGGTTTAGGAGTTTCAGCTCCTTAACATGTGCCACCCTGTTTTTAAAGGGACCAAAAGTAATTGGACAATTGACTCAAAGGCTATTTCATGGGCAGGTGTGGGAAATTCCTTCGTTATGTCATTCTCAATTAAGCAGATAAAAGGCCTGGAGTTGATTTGAGGTGTGGTGCTTGCATTTGGAAGATTTTGCTGTGAAGAAAACATGAGGTCAAAGGAGCTCTCTATGCAGGTGAAACAAGCCATCTTTAAGCTGCGAAAACAGAAAAAACCCATCCGAGAAATTGCTACAATATTAGGAGTGGCAAAATCTACAGTTTGGTACATCCTGAGAAAGAAAGCAAGCACTGGTGAACTCATCAATGCAAAAAGACCTGGACACTCACAGAAGACAACAGTAGTGGATGATCGCAGAATAATTTCCATGGTGAAGAGAAACCCCTTCACAACAGCCAACCAAGTGAACAACACTCTCCAGAAGGTAGGCGTATCAATATCCAAATCTACCATAAAGAGAAGACTGCATGAAAGTAAATACAGAGGGTTCACTGCACGGTGCAAGCCACTCATAAGCCTCAAGAATAAAAAGGCTAGATTGGACTTTGCTAAAAAACATCTAAAAAAGCCAGCACAGTTCTGGAAGAAAATTCTTTGGACAGATGAAACCAAGATCAACCTCTACCAGAATGATGGAAAGAAAAAAGTATGGCAAAGGCGTGGTATAGCTCATGATCCAAAGCATACCACATCATCTGTAAAACACGGCAGAGGCAGTGTGATGGCTTGGGCATGCATGGCTGCCAGTGGCACTGGGTCACTAGTGTTTATTGATGATGCGACACAGGACAGAAGGAGCCGGATGAATTCTGAGGTGTTCAGAGACATACTGTGTGCTCAAATCCAGCCAAACTGATTGGTTGGCATTTCATAATACAGATGGACAACGACCCAAAACATAAAGCCAAAGCAACCCAGGAGTTTATTAAAGCAAAGAAGTGGAATATTCTTGAATGGCCAAGTCAGTCACCTGATCTCAACCCAATTGAGCATGCATTTCACTTGTTAAAGACTAAACTTCAGACAGAAAGGCCCACAAACAAACAGCAACTGAAAACCGGTGCAGTAAAGGCCTGGCAGAGCATTACAAAGGAGGAAACACAGTGTCTGGTGATGTCCATGAGTTCAAGACTTCAGGCAGTCATTGCCAACAAAGGGTTTTCAACCAAGTATTAGAAATGAGCATCTCATCTCATCTCATTATCTCTAGCCGCTTTATCCTTCTACAGGGTCGCAGGCAAGCTGGAGCCTATCCCAGCTGACTACGGGCGAAAGGCAGGGTACACCCTGGACAAGTCACCAGGTCATCACAGGGCTGACACATAGACACAGACAACCATTCACACTCACACCTACAGTCAATTTAGAGTCACCAGTTAACCTAACCTGCATGTCTTTGGACTGTGGGGAAACCGGAGCACCTGGAGGAAACCCACGCGGACAACATGCAAACTCCACACAGAAAGGCCCTCGCCGGCCCCGGGGCTCGAACCCAGGACCTTTTTGCTGTGAGGCGACAGCGCTAACCACTACACCACCGTGCCGCCCTAGAAATGAGCATTTTATTGACAATTACTTAATTTGTCCAATTACTTTTGAGCCCCTGAAATGAAGGGATTGTGTTTAAAAAATGCTTTTAGTTCCTCACATTTTTATGCAATCATTTTGTTCAACCCACTGAATTAAAGGTGAAAGTCTGAACTTCAACTGCATCTGAATTGTTTTGTTCACAATTCATTGTGGTAATGTACAGAATCAAAATTAGAAAAATGTTGCCTCTGTCCAAATATTTATGGACCTAACTGTATATAAGATAGAAATCATCCCTGTACAGGTTCAACTATAGTGGAGCAAAACTCCATACTTAAGAGAATATAGTAATGCATCGACCTGATTTTTGATGGCTTTTGCAACCATATGACATCCATACGAATGACGTTTGTTTCCACCACAGGATACCCGATCATAACTGCAAGGCAATGTATCTCATAAACTCTTGACCACCTAACAACAAAATTTGTATTTTTATTATCTTTATTGTATCTTTATTGTATCCATATTTGCATAAGATTGATGGGTTTTTATCCAGCGATTATTTTTAATTTGCTTTTTTAAAAATAATGTGGGATTATTTACTAACACATTTTATGGAAAATGTTGGTGAATTTTTTTTTTTTAGTTACCAGGCAACTTATTTTTTCACTGTATGCTTTATTACCTGAACAATGTCTTACGCTACACACTCATGTAAACATAATTATTGTCCAGTTCAATATCAATTATAAGCATTTCCTTAGGATTCGATCATCTAAAACTATCACGGATTGATATTGATTAGTTCTTATGTCTGTTAATACCAGTGGCGGCTGCTGGTTTTTAAAACAGGGGAAGCCCATTTTACGCATTCATCGTAAAACCTGTAGGCCGGATATCAAAGCATAGAAAGGTGTGCCCCATTAGCATAGTGAACTAGACAACCCCCCTCCTAGAACTGCCACCTTATTGTGGTGGAGGGGTTTGTGTGCTTGAATGATCCTAGGAGCTATGTTGTCGGGGGCATTATGCCCCTGTTAGGGTTTCCCAAGGCAGACAGGTCCTAGGTGACAGGCCAGACCAAGAGCAGTTCACCAAAAAAAAACCCCTATGGAGAAAAAATCCAGGACCGTGACGTCGCCTGGTAGGACGCAGCCGGGGCCCCACCCTGGAGCCAGGCCCGGGGTTGGGGCTCGTATGCGAGCGCTTGGTGGCCGGGCCTTTGCCCATGGGGCCCGGCCGGGCTCAGCCCGAAGAGGTGACGTGGGCCCGACCTCCTGTGGGTTCACCACCCACAGAGGTAGCAGTAGGGGTTTGGTGCAGTGTGGATTGGGTGGCAGTCGAAGGCAGGGGCCTCGACGACCTGATCCCCGGACACAGCGGCTGGCTGTTGGGACATGGAATGTCACTTCGCTGGGGGGGAAGGAGCCTGAGCTTGTGCGGGAGGTTGAGAGGTACCGGCTAGAGATAGTCGGGCTCACCTCCACGCACAGCTTGGGCTCTGGAACCCAGCTCCTCGAGAGGGGCTGGACTTTCCACTTCTCTGGAGTCGCCCGTGGTGAGCGGCGGCGGGCTGGTGTGGGCTTCCTTATAGCTCCCCAGCTCAGCCGCCATGTGTTGGAGTTTACCCCAGTGAACGAGAGGGTCGCCTCTCTGCGCCTTCGGATTGGGGAGAGGGCTCTTGCTGTTGTTTGTGCCTACGGGCCAAATAGCAGTATAGAGTATCCGGCCTTCTTGGAGTCCCTGGGAGAGGTACTGAGGGGTGCTCAGACTGGGGACTCCATTGTGCTACTGGGGGACTTCAATGCTCACGTGGGCGACGACAGTGACACCTGGAGGGGCGTGGTTGGGAGGAACGGCCTCCCCGATCTGAACCCGAGTGGTGTTTTCTTATTGGACTTCTGTGCTAGTCACAGTTTGTCCATAACGAACACCATGTTCGAGCATAGGGGTGTCCATAAGTGCACGTGGCACCAGGACACCTTAGGTCGGAGGTCGATGATCGACTTTGTAGTCGTGTCATCTGATCTCCGACCCTATGTCTTGGACACTCGGGTGAAGAGAGGGGCTGAGTTGTCAACTGATCACCACCTGGTGGTGAGTTGGATCCGCTGGCGGAGGAGGAAGCTGGACAGACCTGGCAGGCCCAAACGTATGGTGAGGGTCTGCTGGGAACGTCTGGCCGAGCACTCTGTTGGGGAGGTCTTTAACTCCCACCTCCGGGAGAGCTTTTCCCAGCTTCCGAGGGAGGCGGGGGACATTGAGTCTGAGTGGACCATGTTCTCTACCTCCATTGTGGATGCAGCTGTTCGGAGCTGTGGCCGCAAGGTCTCCGGTGCCTGTCGTGGCGGCAATCCCCGAACCCGGTGGTGGACACCGGAAGTAAGGGATGCCGTCAAGCTGAAGAAGGAGTCCTATCGGGCCATGTTGACCTCCGGGACTCCTGAGGCAGCTGACGGGTATCGGCAGGCCAGGCGTGCTGCAGCTCGGGCAGTTGCGGAGGCAAAAACTCGGAACTGGGAGGAGTTCGGGGAGGCCATGGAGAAGGACTATTGGTCGGCCTCGAAGAAATTCTGGCAAACCGTCCGGCGCCTCAGGAGGGGGAAGCAGTACTCTGCCAACACTGTTTACAGTGCGGGTGGGGAGCTGTTGACCTCGACTGGGGACATTGTCGGGCGGTGGAAGGAATACTTTGAGGATCTCCTCAATCCCACCGTCATGTCTTCCACTGAGGAGACTGAGGCTGATGACTCAGAGGTGGACTCGTCCATTACCCAAGCCGAAGTCACTGAGGTGGTTTGCAAGCTCCTCGGTGGCAAGGCACCGGGGGTGGATGAGATCCGCCCTGAGTATCTCAAGTCTCTGGATGTTGTGGGGCTGTCTTGGTTGACACGCCTCTGCAACATCGCGTGGCGGTCGGGGACAGTGCCTCTGGAGTGGCAGACTGGGGTGGTGGTCCCTCTTTTTAAGAAAGGGGACCGGAGAGTGTGCTCCAATTATAGGGGAATCACACTTCTCAGCCTCCCAGGGAAAGTTTACTCCAGGGTACTGGAGAGGAGAATTCGACCAATAGTCGAACCTCGGATCCAGGAGGAACAATCCGGTTTTCGTCCTGGTCGCGGAACACTGGACCAGCTCTATACCCTTCATAGGGTGCTCGAGGGTTCATGGGAGTTTGCCCAACCAGTCCACATGTGCTTTGTGGATCTGGAGAAGGCATTCGACCGTGTCCCCCGTGGTATTCTGTGGGGGGTGCTTCGGGAGTATGGGGTTCGGGGCTCTTTGCTAAGGGCTGTCCGGTCCCTGTACGAACGGAGCAGGAGTCTGGTTCGCATTGCCGGCAGTAAGTCAGACCTGTTCCCAGTGCATGTTGGACTCCGTCAGGGCTGCCCTTTGTCACCGGTTCTGTTCATAATTTTTATGGACAGAATTTCTAGGCGCAGCCAGGGGCCGGAAGGAATCCTGTTTGGGAACCACAGGATTTCATCTCTGCTTTTTGCGGATGATGTTGTCCTGTTGGCTTCTTCAAACCAGGACCTTCAGCATGCACTGGGGCGGTTTGCAGTCGAGTGTGAAGCGGCTGGGATGAGAATCAGCACCTCCAAGTCCGAGGCCATGGTTCTCGACCGGAAAAGGGTGGCTTGCCCTCTCCAGGTTGGTGGAGAAGTCCTGCCTCAAGTGGAGGAGTTTAAGTATCTCGGGATCTTGTTCACGAGTGAGGGAAGGATGGAGCGTGAGATCGACAGGCGGATCGGTGCAGCCTCCGCAGTGATGCGGTCGCTTTACCGGTCCGTCGTGGTGAAGAAGGAGCTGAGCCAAAAGGCGAAGCTCTCAATTTACCGGTCGATCTACGTTCCGACTCTCACCTATGGTCATGAGCTTTGGGTAATGACAGAAAGAACAAGATCGCGGATACAAGCGGCTGAAATGAGTTTCCTTCGCAGGGTGGCTGGGCGCTCCCTTAGAGATAGGGTGAGAAGCACAGTCACTCAGGAGGAGCTCGGAGTAGAGCCGCTGCTCCTCCACATCGAGAGGAACCAGCTGAGGTGGCTCGGGCATCTTTTTCGGATGCCTCCTGGACGCCTCCCTGGGGAGGTGTTCCAGGCATGTCCCCCCGGGAGGAGGCCCCGGGGAAGACCCAGGACACGCTGGAGGGACTATGTCTCTCGGCTGGCCTGGGAACGCCTCGGTGTTCTTCCCGAGGAGCTGGCCGAGGTGTCTGGGGAAAGGGAAGTTTGGGCTTCCATGCTTAGACTGCTGCCTCCGCGACCCGGTCCTGGATAAGCGGAAGAAGACGAGACGAGACGAGAAACTAGACAACCCTACCTAGTGGCAGAAAGTATTTTTGCTTGTACATTTCATGTTATAGTCTGGCTTGCCAGGCTAGTGCCTCATATCCTTAATCAAAAATATCAAACATCCAAAAATCACTGGCTATTCAACGAAGAGCCTTGAACATCATACCCTGATATGCAACACAGAGTCTTTAACACAACACCCAGCTGTGCAACACATCCTTGAACATCTTCTGCAACACAGTCTGGAAATTCATAACCAGGTAGGCTATGCAACACACAGAACCTTGAATATTATACCCAGGTATAACCTATAACACAGAGCCCACCATTCTCTTAACATTACTGAACAATATACACACTTCAGATTCATGAACATGAACACTATTTATACACAAATTCTGCCCTCCGCTCCTTTTCCAGAAAATGGTCTGTGACCCTGTCATACCAGCTGGTTGTGCTTTCCAGAGACTTCACCAATTTCTGTTAGCAGCTAGCACTGCAGATCCCAATAAGGCTCAAGCTAGCCTACAACCAGATTGAACTACAAATGAAATAAACGAGTGAATTCACGAATGATCAAACTGATAGAATGGATGAAAGTTAACAGAGCACAACGAGTAATATTTACATTTATTTACAAGTAATGTACAGAGACATCAATGAGAAGAACCGTTTATATGAAAAGAAATTCGGACAGCACATTTGGCACACGACTACACTTTCTCAACATCCGCTAGGGACTGACTGATCATACTTCCGTGTTCCTCGCCGAAGTACCGCCCTCCTCATGTCTTTCAAACACTATGTGGCGCGTATCGAGTGTGGGTGGAGCACAGAGGACGGCAGGACAACGTTTGGAGGCAGACAAGGCGATTTATTTTTATAACTTTTCAGTCTAAGTACTCTCATTCATTCATTCATTCATTCATTCATTCACACACACACACTCGTCTGGTCCCGGGTTGCGCTCCCTCTCCTCTCTCTCTGCCTCCTTAAATAGGGAGCGGTTACTGGGAAAACACACACACAAACACAGGTTAATTATCCTCAGGTGTCGCGATTCTGCCACTCACCTTCCCCGACTCCACCCTCCTGTCACAGACCGGCGCTTGACCATGCCCCCGCTGCCACATACCCCCACCGCCCGACTCAGGCCGGGCGCTCGTCTGGCCCGCAGCCGACTCCCCCCCCCTTGACGGGAGAGGAAGTCCGCCACGACCATCTGCGCCCCCGGCCTGTGGACCACCTTGAAGTTGAAGGGTTGGAGTGCCAGATACCAACGGGTGATCCACGCGTTGGCATCCTTCATGTGGTGGAGCCACTGGAGGGGCGCGTGGTCCGAACAGAGAGTGAAAGAGCGCCCCAGCAGGTAGTAACGGAGGGCGAGGACCACCCACTTAATCGCCAGGCACTCTTTTTCGATTGTGCTGTAGCGCCCCTCACGCACTGACAGCTTCCGGCTGATGTACAGGACCGGGCGGTCCTCCACCTGCTGGGACAAAACGGCCCCCAGCCCTCTGTCCGACGCATCGGTCTGCAACACAAAAGGGAGAGAGAAGTCAGGGGAGTGTAAAAGTGGCCCCCCACACAGTGCAGCCTTTACCTCAGAGAAAGCCCGCTGGCACTGCTCCGTCCACTGGACCGGATCTGGCTCCCCCTTTTTAGTGAGGTCAGTCAGCGGGCTGGTGATGTCCGAATAATTAGGTATAAACCTACGATAGTAGCCAGCCAGCCCCAGGAACTGCCTCACCCCCTTTTTGGTCTTGGGCCTCGGGCAGGCCGCAATCGCTGCTGTCTTATTAATTTGGGGACGCACCTGCCCGTTGCCCAAGTGGAAGCCCAGATACCGTACTTCCACCCGCCCAATCGCACACTTCTTCGGGTTGGCCGTGAGTCCCGCCCGCCTCAGCGACCTAAGGACGGCCCTCAGGTGTTGTAGGTGCCACTGCCAATCATTACTATAAATGATTATATCATCTAGGTAAGCGGCTGCATAGGTGGCGTGGGGCCGGAGGACCCGGTCCATCAGCCGCTGAAACGTAGCGGGCGCCCCAAACAGCCCAAAAGGAAGTGTGACGAACTGGTGTAAGCCGAACAGTGTGGAAAAGGCCGTTTTTTCCCGGGATAATGGAGTCAAGGGGATCTGCCAATATCCCTTCGTCAAATCCAGTGTCGAGTAAAAGCGAGCCATGCCTAGTCGATCGAGCAGCTCATCAATACGAGGCATTGGGTACGTGTCAAATTTAGACACCGCGTTGACTTTTCTATAGTCCACACAGAACCGGACCGAGCCGTCGGCCTTGGGAACTAAGACCACCGGGCTGCTCCAGTCACTGTGGGACTCCTCGACGATGCCCATTTCGAGCATGGCCTGAAGTTCTTCCCGAACCACCTTTTTTTTGTGTTCGGGTAATCTATAAGGACGGCTCCGCACTACCACCCCCGGGGGCGTCTCTATGTGGTGTTCTATGAGGTTAGTGCGACCGGGCAGGGGCGAGAACACATCCGAAAACTCGGCCTGCAACTGGGCGACCTCCGTGAGTTGGGTCGGGGAGAGGTGGTCTCCACAGGGGACCGGAGAGGTACGTGATGCCAATGACCCTTTTTGGACCTCCGGCCCCAGCTCCGCCTTCTCCGGAACTACCGACACCAACGCCACGGGGACCTCCTCGTTCCAGAGTTTCAGCAGATTGAGGTGGTAGATCTGTAGCGCCCCCTCCCTGTCCGTTCGCCTAACCTCATAGTCGACGTCCCCGACTCGCCGTGTGACCTCAAAGGGTCCTTGCCACTTGGCGATTAATTTGGAGCTCGACGTGGGCAACAAGACGAGTACCTTATCTCCCGGAGTGAACTCTCTAAGGCGCGTGCCCTTGTTGTACAGGCGGGCTTGCCATTCCTGGGCCTGCCGCAAATTCTCCTGAGTTAGGTGGGTGAGCGTGTGGAGTTTTGCGCGCAGATCCATAACGTACTGAATTTCGTTTTTGCTCGGTGAAGGTCCCTCCTCCCAATTTTCCCGCAGTACATCTAAGATGCCGCGCGGCTTACGCCCATATAATAATTCAAACGGGGAGAACCCCGTGGAGGCTTGGGGGACCTCTCGCACTGCAAACAACAAGGGTTCGAGCCACTTATCCCAGTTACGTGCGTCCTCACTTACGAATTTTTTGATAATATTCTTGAGGGTGCGGTTGAACCGTTCAACTAAACCATCCGTCTGTGGGTGATAAACGCTGGTGCGGATCGGCTTAATACCCAGTAGCCCATACAGTTCGCTCAGTGTTCGTGACATAAACGAGGTGCCTTGGTCAGTCAGAATCTCTTTCGGGATTCCAACCCGGGAGATGACGTGGAAGAGGGCCTCCGCAATACTGCGTGCTGAGATATTGCGAAGAGGCACTGCTTCCGGGTATCGCGTTGCATAGTCCACCAGAACCAATATAAAGCGGTACCCTCGTGTTGACCGATCTAATGGCCCGATGAGATCCATCCCAATTCTTTCAAACGGGGTCTCGATTAATGGTAGGGGGTGCAAGGGCGCTTTTGGAATGGCCGCTGGATTTACTAACTGGCATTCGCGGCACGCTGTACACCACTTACGGACGTCGCCGCGAATCCCCGGCCAATAGAATTGGGCCATTATCCGGGCGAGTGTCTTATCCTGCCCGAGGTGTCCAGCCATGGGATTAAAGTGAGCCGCCTGAAATACCAATTCCCGGCGGCTCTTTGGAATTAGCAATTGGGTGACTCGCTCTTTCGTCTGAGTGTCCTGCGTCACTAGGTATAACCTATCCTTCAACATGGAAAAATAGGGGAAGGATGGGGTGGCGCCCGGCTGGAGCGTCTGACCATCGATTACTCTCACTTGGTCAAACGCGTGTCGCAGAGTCTCGTCTCGCGATTGTTCCAGTGGGAAATCTGCGAGGGATTCCCCAATAGAAAGAGGAGGGGCCGGTGGCTCCTCACTCTGTCGCGGAGATGACGTAGATGGCTCTGCGACCGCAGCTCCAGCCAACGCGACACCGGGACCCTCCCCTGTTAACCGGCAGGACCCACTCTTTATTAGGCGTGCCATTAAACCCCGAAATCCCGACCTATCAGTCCCCAAGATCAAAGAGTGGGTAAGGCGAGGATTAACTGCCGCCTTCACTATCGATTTCTCCCCTCTGAAATGTATGTGGACCGACACCAACGGGTAGCTGTGAATATCCCCGTGCACACACAACACCTTCACCCCTTGTGCTCCCCCCAATGCCTCGTCTTGCACCAGGCTTTGGCGGATCGAGGTCTGATTGCAACCTGAATCCACCAACGCCTGATATGTAGCCCCTTGTACACTTACCGGTATGCGATACGCTCCGGCCCAATCGAGGGCAGCCTCTGGCGCGTCGGGGATCCGCACCACCGCCCCCACTTCCATCGCTGCACACTGTTGCTGCAGGTGGCCCGGTTCCCCGCAGTGCCAGCAAACCGGCCCGGGCCTTCCCTCTGCAGCTGTGTTCTGGGGCTCACTCACCTGAGGGGGGGGAGAGACAGACACGGAAGGGAGAAACAGGAGGGCACCACGGGTGTGGCGGGCCGGCTGGGGTGGAGCCGGCCCCCGCCTCCACGGTGGGGGAATGGGGCGAGGACGGGACACGGGAGGAGGGGGGGAGAAAGAGAGAGAGAAGAGGAGAAAGAAGATGCTGTCGTCCACTGTCCTGCTGCCGGAACAGCCGCCAGATGATCCTCCGCCAGTCCCACGGCCTGATCCAGCGACGCCGGGCGGTGGCACTGGACCCACTCCGCGGTTCCAGCTGGTAAGCGGGCGATGAACTGTTCCAGCGCCACCTGGTTGATGATTCCCTCGGCGTCGCGATCTTCGGCCCTCAGCCACCGCCAGCAGGCGTCCCGGAGCTGCTGGCCGAACGCGAACGGGCTGCCGACTTCCTCCATCCGCAGCGCGCGGAAGCACTGGCGCTGCTGCTCCGGCATGCGCCCCACGCGCTGGAGGACAGCCCGGCGAAGGTCGGCGTAGGCCAGCCTGCGGTCGGCGGGGAGCTGTAGTGCAGCCAGCTGCGCCTCTCCCGTCAGGAGGGGGAGGAGGCGCACCGCGCGCTGCTCCATCGGCCACCCCGAGGCTTCGGCGACCTGCTCGAACAATGTGATGAAAGCCTCGGGGTCGTCCTGCGGGCCCATCTTGGTCACGGTGAGGGGAGACAGGCCCGCGGCCGGGGCGCTGGTGGACCCCGCCGACGCAAGGAGACGCCGGAACGCCTCTCGATCTTCCTGCTGGGCCAGCACCAGGGCTTCAAAGCGGCGCTCCTGTTCCTTTCGGAGCGTGACAAGTGCCTGGTGCTGGCTCTGCTGAGCCGTGGCGAGGGCGTGGACCAAGTCCGCGAACGGGGAGGATTCCATGGGGCTGCTGTGTTGGTGCTCCACCTTGTCCCGGGTTTCGGCACCACTGTGGCGCGTATCGAGTGTGGGTGGAGCACAGAGGACGGCAGGACAACGTTTGGAGGCAGACAAGGCGATTTATTTTTATAACTTTTCAGTCTAAGTACTCTCATTCATTCATTCATTCATTCACACACACACACTCGTCTGGTCCCGGGTTGCGCTCCCTCTCCTCTCTCTCTGCCTCCTTAAATAGGGAGCGGTTACTGGGAAAACACACACACAAACACAGGTTAGTTATCCTCAGGTGTCACGATTCTGCCACTCACCTTCCCCGACTCCACCCTCCTGTCACAGACCGGCGCTTGACCACGCCCCCGCTGCCACACACTACTTCCAATAATCCTTTATCAGATCAAATCAAGTTTCAAATCAAATCAAGTTTATTTGTACAGCGCTTTTAACAATAAACATTGTCGCAAAGCAGCTTTACAGAATTTGAACGACTTAAAACATGAGCTAATTTTATCCCTAATCTATCCCCAATGAGCAAGCCTGTGGCGACGGTGGCAAGGAAAAACTCCCTCAGACGACATGAGGAAGAAACCTCGAGAGGAACCAGACTCAAAAGGGAACCCATCCTCATTTGGGCAACAACAGACAGCCTGACTATAATATTAACAGTTTTAACAGGTATAACCCTCAACTGTCCTCATGGGGCCGTCCTTCACAGGAGTGGGGCGATAAAACTCCGACCAGACACAGGGCACCAGGATGGATCAAGCAGGTCCGAGGGGCAGAAGAGGCCAGCATCTCAATCCCAGGATCAACATGTAACTCAATGATGAGATGCAGATCAGCCCGGCTTCTTGTCCCTCCCACTGTCTCGTTTAGTCCCAGAGAAGCCCGGCTTCCCTGGAAGTGACGATTTTGTCGATTTTAACCAATAACAACTAGCCGAAATTGGCTGTTCAGAGCCGTCTCGTAGACTGCAACGGATACCCGGCTGCCAGTCAGTGTTGCCAGATAGTGCTGACATTTTCCATCCCAAAATATATTCAAAACCCGCCAAAATGCACTTAAAACCACCCAATCTGGCAACACTGCTGCCAGTCCATAGAGCCCATTGAAATAAGAAAGGTTACAGCCTGGCAGCAAAGGTGATTCTCGTAGCGAACTGCAAGTTCGTCAGACATCACTCAAATAAGTTACAGGATAGTAATGAACATAAATACAATTTGGGGCATATATTATGTTATGCAAGTTATTGTTTTAATGAGAATTCAACGTCGTAGACACCGCAGTTTGGGGAGAGAATTTTAGGGGAAGCTCGGCTTCCCTTGTTGTCTCTGAGAAATCGCCCCGGTTAATACTTGATCGTCACTACTGATGTAAAGTGAAGCGCTGGTTCACTGCTGTCCATCAGGTACCATAATAAATTTCGTCACAAAAGAGTCACACCATAATAAATATTGTGGTGTTGTTTCTGGTGTCAAAGAAAGGAATAAGAAAAAAGAAGCCTGTATTTGTCACATGTACACTCAAGCACAGCGAAATTCCTCCTCTACATTTAACCCATCTGAAGCAATGCACACACAAGTGAGCAATGACCACACACACATACCCAAAGCAGAAAAAATATGTATTCATAACTGTGATGTGTATCTCATTATTGGTATCACTATCGCAGACAATGCAGTAATTTATTGATGTGAAATACACTACACTACACAATTTGATGGTTCATATACAATAATATTATAATTCTATTCAGGTTGGTTTTGTGCCCTTGCAAATATTTTGCTCAAACACTCATCACTTTTAGGAAGTGCCTAAATAGCTATATTATAGAGCATTATCATGATTTTATTACTCCAGCCCACACTTCCAATCCAACATGGTTAATGGCGATAAAAAGTTTCCACACAAAACTTTTAATCAAGTTTTAAAAAATGAATCAGATAACATTATACAATCTCTTTGCTAATATATATTACTTATATTTTTATTCCATATTTTGTTGCTTTTTTTGTATTTTGGGGAGTTTTGTTTTTGAGTAGAGTTTGTATTTTGTCCTTGGTTGGTTCAGTAACATGCTCGACAATTTTCTTCTTCTTTAGGGTTTTTTGGCGTTTGGCAAACCAACTTAAACCACGACTAGGCTGGAGTGTGGAACAGGAGATATTGGGGGAGGGGAAACCTATATTCTTTTAGCTATTTCTGTTTCTTTTAAATACTGTAGTTGATAAAGTGATATATCTGACTTGATGCGCTCCACCATTTTGTTGTTCTCTACTCACGGTATATGAGCTGATATCCTCATAGTAGAGTAGCCAGTCAGAGCGCGCAATTGCAATCGCACGCTCTGACTGGCTATTCTCATCTTATCTCATTATCTCTATCCACTTTATCCTGTTCTACAGGGTCGCAGGCAAGCTGGAGCCTATCCCAGCTGACTACGGGCGAAAGGCGGGGTACACCCTGGACAAGTCGCCAGGTCATCACAGGGCTGACACATAGACACAGACAACCATTCACACTCACACTCACATTCACACCTACGGTCAATTTAGAGTCACCAGTTAATCAAACCTGCATGTCTTTGGACTGTGGGGGAAACCGGAGCACCCGGAGGAAACCCACGTGGACACGGGGAGAACATGCAAACTCTGCACAGGACAGCCTTCACCGGCCACGGGGCTCAAACCCGGACCTTCTTGCTGTGAGGCGACAGTGCTAACCACTACAACACTGTGCCACCTGATATAATAAAATACTGTAGATATTTAAATCTACACAGCTAACATACTGTATTTCTGCATTATTTGTCTTACACTGAATGGTTGTCTTTATCAGTATCACTGTGCTGTGTATAGAAGGTGGCATGGTGGTAAGTTAGCACTGTCGCCTCACAGTAAGAAGGTTCTGGGTTCGAGCCCAGTGGCTGACAGGGGCCTTTCTGTGTGGAATTTGCATGTTCTCCCCGTGTCTTTGTGGGTTTGCTCTGGTTTCCCCCACAGTCCAAAGGCATGCAGGTTAGGGTAATTGGTGGTTCTAAATTGACCGTAGGTGTGAGTGTGAATGATTGTTTGTCTCTATGTGTCAGTGATGATCTGGTGACTTGTCCAGGGTGTACCCTGCCTCTCGCCCATAGTCAGCTGAGATAGGCTCCAGCTTGCCCATGACTCTGCACAGGATAAGTGGTTATGGATAATGGATGGATGTGTACAGAAGCTGAAGGTTTTAACTTTGTTCTCTAATCTCCATGTATGTTTCTAGGATATTTCCTTTTGGAACATTTTGAAAGCCAGATTTCATTGTTCAGATGTTCAAGGCTGATGGAGCCCCATTTATACATGTGTGTTAACCACTGGATATTTTTTATTATTTGTATAATTCCCTGTCAAAACGAAAGACAAACAGCTTAAACGATCAGTTCGATCCATCATGCCGTGTCATGGTGCCATGATACTAGTTAATGTAAAATCCATAAATGAAGAATACATCTGAGCTTACACTGCCAACTAATATTGATTTCTCTATAATCTTTAGTGGTTGTTTATTCATACATTCATTATTGAGGTGGCATTGCATCCACATTTAGGGATCACAGAGAAACAGACTCACAGTTAAGACTCATCTCATCTCATCTCATCTCATTATCTCTAGCCGCTTTATCCTTCTACAGGGTCGCAGGCAAGCTGGAGCCTATCCCAGCTGACTACGGGCGAAAGGCGGGGTACACCCTGGACAAGTCGCCAGGTCATCACAGGGCTGACACAGAGACACAGACAACCATTCACACTCACATTCACACCTACGGTCAATTTAGAGTCACCAGTTAACCTAACCTGCATGTCTTTGGACTGTGGGGGAAACCGGAGCACCCGGAGGAAACCCACGCGGACACGGGGAGAACATGCAAACTCCGCACAGAAAGGCCCTTGCTGGCCACAGGGCTCGAACCCGGACCTTCTTGCTGTGAGGCGACAGCGCTAACCACTACACCACCGTGCCGCCACAGTTAAGACTGTGTATTCCAATACACACTGTAAGCTGTGTTTCCTGCTCTGCTCCACGGCTAAATATACAGCAGTCTATAAGTTGAGCTAAGAACTTGGCAGCCTTTCAGCAAAGCATTATGATACACACTATTTAATCAAGGACAGCCTAGACCATTTTATCACCACTTTCTTGATGACCTTTGTCAAAATGCTTCAAAGAGTTATTTCCAAAATTTATCTCATCTCTCAGTTTAAACAGATGAAGCACCAACACAGTTTTTTTTTTAATCAATATCTGTAAAATTTATCGCAGTGTGAGCTGAGTGAGCATGGGTGTCTGGAAGAAAATCTCAATCTTTAATTCATTTGTACAAATGTCTAACAAAACTATGTATTTTGTTTATTCAGACTATAATCTTTACTTGTTAAAAAAAAACACCATAGTATCATAGTATCTAGTAGCAGAATGTTCACCAGTTTTACTGCCTTCAATTATATTCAGTGAAATAGAACTGCATTTTAATACAAATTGTCTTTATAGACATCACTGTCTATGTTACTGTTGTGTTCTCGATTCTGGTTGGTCAGAAGGTGATTAATTTTCTGTAACAGTAGTGCCAGGTCTAATTCAAATTGTCAACTTGAAGAGAGATCTCATCTCATCTCATTATCTCTAGCCGCTTTATCCTGTCCTACAGGGTCGCAGGCAAGCTGGAGCCTATCCCAGCTGACTACGGGCGAAAGGCGGGGTACACCCTGGACAAGTCGCCAGGTCATCACAGGGCTGACACATAGACACAGACAACCATTCACACTCACATTCACACCTACGGTCAATTTAGAGTCACCAGTTAACCTAACCTGCATGTCTTTGGACTGTGGGGGAAACCGGAGCACCCGGAGGAAACCCACGCAGACACGGGGAGAACATGCAAACTCCGCACAGAAAGGCCCTCGCCGGCCCCGGGGCTCGAACCCAGGACCTTCTTGCTGTGAGGCGACAGCACTAACCACTACACCACCGTGCCACCCTCCTTGGTACATATGAAGATAAATGTAGCTGAGTGTTGGATCTTGGCACATTGATGAGGTATGGGTGACCACTTGTAGTTGAACGGGTTACTTATGTTCCAGTAACTTGGGTTGGCAAGATTCCTACAAGTTCCTCGGAGGGTTGCAGAAAGATGTGCCGGTAGAAGGTACTGAGACTGGCTACTTTCCTCCTGTGGTTCAAGGGGAAAATGCCGGCCTGTTGTGGGTCCCTAATTTGAAGTTGGCATACAGCTTTCCTCTGGAGTCTGTCTAGCAGCTTTAGAGCCATTGTGCCACACCGCTCTATGTTGGGGAAGCATATTCCATGAGGGAACGGATATACGCCTTACCGTATGTACTGTTATCCGAGCCTGAAGAGGGAGAAGGTCTCTTGTGCACCCAAGGATGTATAACCTCCTAGCCGTCTTCTTGGCAAGGCTTTTGATGAATGGAGTCCAAGTTAGAGTATTAGTGATGGTGACACCAAGGAGAGTAATACTCTGTGTGGGCTTTAGCTCTTCATTCAAGAAGTAGAGAGGAGGGTGGGTCTGTTCTCGTTTCCTACTAATAATCATCTCCTCAGTTTTACCTGCATTGAATGTTATACACCAGTCAGAGGCCCACTTGTCTATTTTGTCCAGGTCACATTGTAGGCTCTCAGCACAGGTGTTTCTCAGGCCAGGATTTTTTATAATGACATGTAAAGTTGAATCATCTGCAAATAGGTGAAGGTCATTCTTTAAGTGAGATGCAAGGTCATCAATAAAAATGAGAAAAAGTAAGGGCCCCAAAACACTGCCTTGGGGAACTCCGGCAGTTATGGGCACAAATAACTTGACCGTAGGTGTGAATGTGAGTGTGAAAGGTTGTTTGTCTCTATGTGTCAGCCCTGCGATGACCTGGCGATTTGTCCAGGGTGTACCCCGCCTCTCGCCCATAGTCAGCTGGGAAAGGCTTCAGCTTGCCCGTGACCCTGCACAAGGATAAGTGGTTATGGATAATTAATGGATGGACTTTTCTCATCTAAACTGTCTTTCCGTCTACAGTGTTTAATTCAGCCTGTTAGCTTTCCCTATGAATGAATGAATGAATGAATGAATGAACCCTTTATTATCACTGTTGCCAGTGAAATTGACCATCAACATGTCCTTACAGAGGGGGAACAGGACAGGAAGACAGGGATAAATGAAAAGGAAACACAATAATAACATGAGGAGAGATGAGGAAAAAAGACACACACACACCCCCCCCCCCATGCTCCTGTCAGGAGTACAGTGTGGGAACATTTAAAAACCTCTGCACATAAGCACACAATAACACAAGTACACTTTTAAACATGGGACTTGAGGGGGGGAAGGGGGGAAGGGGGGGAAGGGGGGAAGGAGGGGGCAATCAGGAGTGGTGGGGGGAGGGGAGGAGGTAGAGGTAACCCAGCGCAAGCAAGCAGCTGTCCACTCCTGCAGCCATGAAGGCGCTGGTCATGCACCCGCTTGTCACACTGGGGGTGAAAATGGTGACCGCGGAAAGTTGAAGAAGGAATGAGAGGAATGCGAGAGCGTCTCCCAGCAGTGACCTTCAGGGGGAAATGTTGTCTCAGCAACGGCCTTAACCGAGGCCGGTGCTGTCTCAGGGAGCCGAATGTCAATAAGATATAAATTGTTTGGCTGATACGTGCACATTTATTTTACCCCAGAAATTAGTTTTTGCGTTATTCTACCATATTGTAAAAGGGCGTGAACATGCTTGGGGATGAAGTGATTGACAGCCTTGGTGATCTGCTGGACCTTGTGAGAAGGGGTACCTGACATCAACCAAATGAGTAGGTGTACCTGACTAAGACTCTATTGTGTAGACTCTGGCTCCAGATAGCAGCAGAAAGTCCCTACTGCGCAATCTCTGGCTCCAAATTTGACATGATGGAGTTATTTTGGCTTTATTTCTGTAGAACGGAATGGCATGGAACCACATCATTCTTTTCTTTTTTTGCTTGTTTTTTTTTATTTTAATTTTTTAATACAGTCATGGTGTGCTGCTATAATGCAAGTGATAAAAACTACTTTGTCTTGTAGATGTTAAAGTGTTTGTTTATTAGTAAATTAATCATTGTACAACCCCGATTCCAAAAAAGTTGGGACAAAGTACAAATTGTAAATAAAAACGGAATGCAATGACGTGGAAGTTTCAAAATTCCATATTTTATTCAGAATAGAACATAGATGACATATCAAATGTTTAAACTGAGAAAATGTTTTATTTAAAGAGAAAAATTAGGTGATTTTAAATTTCATAACAACACATCTCAAAAAAGTTGGGACAAGGCCATGTTTACCACTGTGAGACATCCCCTTTTTTCTTTACAACAGTCTGTAAATGTCTGGGGACTGAGGAGACAAGTTGCTCAAGTTTAGGGATAGGAATGTTAACCCAGTCTTGTCTAATGCAGGATTCTAGTTGCTCAACTGTCTTAGGTCTTTTTGTCGTATCTTCTGTTTTATGATGTGCCAAATGTTTTCTATGGGTGAAAGATCTGGACTGCAGGCTGGCCAGTTCAGTACCCGGACCCTTCTTCTACACAGCCATGATGCTGTAATTGATGCAGTATGTGGTTTGGCATTGTTGTGGCCATTTTTTATACCAAACATTTCCTTGGCCATGCGAGGCAGAGTGTGGGGTTGTTTAGACGCACATTCCAAAGTGAGCACACACGGAAAGTGAAATAAAATGAGATGTTGTTCCATTTATTTTCCACAGTCCGGTTGACTTTCAATGAATCCAACAAACAAGGTAAAAAAAAGGTATAAACTAAGAGGGTATGCTATGCGGTCGAAAACTGTGTCCTACTCACACTTTGTCTGTGAGGCACCTGTGAGTGTACCAATTAAATCTGTGATTCGCGCCACCAATGCGCGTCGGAGGGAGGGGTTTCACAGTACCACCCACATCACAGGTGCATTGGGCCAGACAGAGGGTGTTTAGGTCCAGGTAAGTATACATAACATAAGAGGTAAGTATATAAACAAAGAGGTAGGCATATAAACATAACAGGTAAGTATTTATAATAACTAACTAAAAATCTTTTTCTTTTACAGGTTGCCAGCAACTCAAAGCAAATTTCTATCAATCTCAAATATGGCTCCAACACACTGGCCCCTAATTGTCATGGCTACTGCAGGACAATTACTAACATTATTTACCAAAAGGAGCCATATGACACTAAATAGATGCCATGCAAGACACCTTCTCATGTTCCATAACCATAATACATCAGTTCATATATACAAAGGAAGCCATAAGCTACTAAAGGGAGCCAAAAGTACTAAATGAAATGCAATAGGACTTCTGATGTTCTTACATCACTATACATCAGGTAATACCAAATATCAATCACAACGTTTACTTTTTTTTTACATTTTGTTCTTTTTTTGTGCGCCAGTAAAGTCCTTCAGGTGAAAAAGGTCAAAAAGGTTCAAAAAAGTTGAAAAAAGTTGAAGTCCAATGTAAATGTAGTGCAATATGGCAAAGTCCATGTATGTGCAAACAATGAATGTAAATGTGGTGCAGAATTGTGAAGTCCATGAATGCAAGTGTATGGACTGGTGTGTGAGCACGCACAGGAATGTTTGGGTTTGTCACTAATGAGAGCATGCAATGGGAACTTTAGAGCCAAACTAGGGTGACTCTTCGCCTTCAAGAAGCAAGCAGAGCTTGCTGATAGGTCTTTGCAGCACATTGGTTTTGGTTTGCACCAACACACTTCGCACAAGACCTTTGGGCCCGGGCAGGGTCTTGACCACCCTACCAAGGGGCCAAGAATTCCTAGGCGCTGCCGGGTCTACCAGCACCACAATGTCATTAACTCTGAAGTTCCTCTTAGCGTGGGTCCACTTCTGTCGTTGCTGCATTAGTGGTAGGTATTCCGTGGTCCACCTTCGCCAGAACAGATCTGTCAGATATTGGACTTGTCTCCACCATTTCCTGCTGTACACATCCTTTTTGTTGAAGAGACCAGGAGGTTCACCTTTCAACTGCAGCAGGTGGTTAGGCGTCAAGGGTGTCAGATCATTTGGGTCACTGGATGCGGTGGTGAAGGGTCGGTCATTGAGAATGCATTCAACCTCACACAAGGCTGTCTGTAGCATTTCGTCATCCAGTGTTTGTTGCCGTATGATTGAGAGGAGTATCTTCTTAACCAGGCGGATAAGTCTTTCCCATACTCTTCCAAAGTGCGCTGCAGATGGTGGGTTGAATAGCCACTTGACATGGTTGGCTAGCAGAGAATCTTGGATCTTTTCATTATCTAACTGATTCAACGCAGTTTCCAGTTCCTTCTGTGCGCATGTGAAGTTGGTGCCACAGTCTGTTCTTATGGTAAGTACTTGTCCTCTCCTACACAGGAACTGCCGGATGGCATTGATGCAGGAGTCGGTGTCCAGACTCCAGGCTACTTCAAGATGGATGGCTCGGCATACCAGGCAGGTGAAGACCACTCCCCAACATTTCACATGTGAGCGGCCTCTCCTGACCTCCATAGGTCCAAAGAAGTCGATGCCCATATGTGAAAATGGTGGCAAGCTGGGAGTGACCCGATCCTGTGGTAGCGCCACCATCTTCTGGGTTCCAGGTCTGGCCTGCATCCGTGGATATTGGTGCTTTACCTATCCGTCCTCCAACCTTCATGATGCCATCTTCGATGATTGGATCCAGTCTGAATACAGAGCTATCAGGTTTCACTGGTTTGTCTATTCTTAAGAGTCTAAATTCTGAATCAAAGTGTCGTTGCTGTTCATAACGAATGATTGATTTCTCTGTTTCGTCCAGGTCCTCCACTGTTAAGCCTTTTGGCTCATCCTGTTTGCTGGTAAGTATTTTCCCTTTGTGATTTTGTAGCAGACATCTCTTAAGCTTGATTAGCCATGCCACAGCTCTTACTAATTTCTTCCATGAAGAGTAATACTCAATCAGAGTGGTGGTGGCCACAGCATTGTTGAGGTTGACGGTGTTCACAGTGACATCAGGCTTTACCTCTGGGTCACCAGGAGGGATATGGCTGAGTTCCTGTGGCATGCCAGGCCATTCACTTTCATCCTGTGACAGGAAGAGGGGGCCGTTGAGCCACCTGGTGGAATTCAAGAGTGACTTTATACGCAAGCCACGTGATGCATCATCCGCTGGATTTTGTTCAGAGCGTACATACCTCCATTGATGTTCGTTGGAGAGGTTGTGGATTACTGCAACTCTTTGCCACGTAAGTATGAAATCGTTTTGTTGTATTGTGAATGTACTTCAGTACTGTTGTACTGTCTGTCCAGAAGGTGGAAGTACACAGTTCCCTGTGGAGTTCTTGTTGTAACATCCTGTCAACCTTCACAGCCAGTGTTGCAGCTGCAAGCTCCAGTCTTGGGATTGTTAGCTGTTTCAGAGGAGCTACTCTAGCCTTCCCAAGAACGAATGCAACATGAACATTATTGGTGTCATTGATAAGTCGGATGTAACTTACAGTTCCGTATCCTGACTCTCTTGCATCACAGAAATGGTGCAGCTCAGCAGTCTTCGTAGTGAAATTCTCAGGCTTCATGCACCTGTCCATCTCAAATCTGCATAACTGATCTAATTCTGTGAGCCATCTTTTCCAGGGTCCGGTCATCTCATCAGGAATCATGTCGTCCCATCCATACTTTTCCTGACAGAGTTTCTGCAAGATTTGTTTGGCCTGAAGTGTAAAGGGAGAAAGGACCCCTAGTGGGTCATAAATGGAACTCACCACAGAGAGAATGTTGCGTCTGGTAGGGGTTTTGTTTTTCACAGCCACACGGAAGGTGAATTTGTCATTTTGGATGTTCCACTGTATTCCCAATGCCCTTTCCAGTGGTGGTTTATCTAAATCCAAGTCAAGATGTTTCACAATTGCAGCTCTGTGGCTTTCAGGGAAGGTTTCCAGAACTTTGTAGCTGTTGCTCACCCATTTGTTTAAAATGAAGCCACCTTGGGCACATGCTTTTCTCAAGTCACTGGTGAGCTGGATTGCTTCTTGTACAGTGGGCACACTCTTCAAGCAGTCATCCACATAAAAGCTGTGTTTGATTGTGTACTGCACTTCAATGCTGAATTGATGCGAATTGTCCACTGCTGTCTGTTTCAAAGCAAAGTTCACAATGCTTGGTGACGACACTGTGCCAAAAAGGTGAACAGTCATCTGATAGACTGCTATTGGTTGGCTGGTGTCTCCTTGTGGCCACTCAGGAAGTCACGCTGATGTTTATGGACTTTCACCTGATAATACATTGCTTCAATGTCTGCCATTAATGCGATTCTCTCATGTCTGAATCTCAGCAGGATGCCCAGGAGTGGATTGGCAGTCCCCGAAGACAAAGGCACCTGATGTCTGTTGGCTCAGAGCTCTTTGTTTGACATAAAAGCGCTGCCAAAAGCTGACCAGTAAGGTCTCTCTTCTTCCTGAAGAGCTCAATTAGGTTTGTAGAGAAGCCTTACTGGACACAGTTTTCGATTAATGTTGTGGCCATTTTTTTATACCAAACATTTCCTTGGCCATGCGAGGCAGAGTGTGGGGTTGTTTAGACGCACATTCCAAAGTGAGCACACATGGAGAGTGAAATAAAACGAGATGTTGTTCCATTTATTTTCCACAGTCCAGTTGACTTTCAATGAATCCAACAAACAAGGTAAAAAAAGGTATAAACTAAGAGGGTACGCTATGCGGTCGAAAACTGTGTCCTACTCACACTCTGTCTGCGAGGCACCTGTGAGTGTACCAATTAAATCTGTGATTCGCGCCACCAATGAACGTCGGAGGGAGGGGTTTCACAGTACCACCCACATCACAGGTGCATTGGGCTGGACAGAGGGTGTTTAGGTCCAGGTAAGTATACATAACATAAGAGGTAAGTATATAAACAAAGAGGTAGGCATATAAACATAACAGGTAAGTAATTATAATAACTAACTAAAAATCTTTTTCTTTTACAGGTTGCCAGCAACTCAAAGCAAATTTCTATCAATCTCAAATATGGCTCCAACAGGCATTGTCATGTTGGAAAATGCAAGGTCTTCCCTGAAAGAGATGTCATCTGGGTGGGAGCATATGTTGCTCTAGAACCTGGATATACCTTTCAACATTGATGGTGTCTTTCCAGATGTGTAAGCTGCCCATGCCACATGCACTAATGCAACCCCATACCATCAGAGATGCAGGCTTCTGGACTGAGCACTGATAACAACTTGGGTCGTCCTTCTCCTCTTTAGTCCGAATGACACGGCGTCCCTGATTTCCATAAAGAACTTCAAATTTTGATTCGTCTCACCACAGAACAGTTTTCCACTTTGCCACAGTCCATTTTAAATGAGCCTTGGCCCAGAGAAGACGTCTGCACTTCTGGATCATGTTTAGATACGGCTTCTTCTTTGAACTATAGAGTTTTAGCTGGCAACGGCAGATGGCACGGTGAATTGTGTTCACAGATAATGTTCTCTGGAAATATTCCTGAGCCCATTTTGTGATTTCCAATACAGAAGCATGCCTGTATGTGATGCAGTGTCGTCTAAGGGCCCGAAGATCACGGGCACCCGGTATGGTTTTCCGGCCTTGACCCTTGCGCACAGAGATTCTTCCAGATTCTCTGAATCTTTTGATGATATTATGCACTGTAGATGATGATATGTTCAAACTCTTTGCAATTTTACACTGTCAAACTCCTTTCTGATATTGCTCCACTATTTGTCGGTGCAGAATTAGGGGGATTGGTGATCCTCTTCCCATCTTTACTTATGAGAGCAGCTGCCACTCCAAGATGCTCTTTTTATATCCAGTCATGTTAATGACCTATTGCCAATTGACCTAATGAGTTGCAATTTGGTCCTCCAGCTGTTCCTTTTTTGTACCTTTAACTTTTCCAGCCTCTTATTGCCCCTGTCCCAACTTTTTTGAGATGTGTTGCTGTCACGAAATTTCAAATGAGCCAATATTTGGCATGAAATTTCAAAATGACTCACTTTCGACATTTGATATGTTGTTTATGTTCTATTGTGACTACAATATCAGTTTTTGAGATTTGTAAATTATTGCATTCCGTTTTTATTTACAATTTGTACTTTGTCCCAACTTTTTTGGAATCAGGGTTGTATTCAGTAGCAAATTGCTGTGGTATAAGAGAAATAAAACACTTGTTACAGAGAAATAATCACCTTCTGGGTGGTAACAGTAACTCAGGTTATATCATGCCATCCCATTTTTGATTACTTTCCTATAACACACTTCATCATGTTTTAGTCCTTATTTAATGAGCTCGGCAAAAACAATGTCAAAAAAATGGGATGAAGGTAATAGGAAAAAACCCTTGGAAGAACTCAGATTCAGTGGCGGATCATCCTTCTCTGTGTAGCTGCTTTGTAAATGATGAGGTTTTTTTATGTCAAATAGGCAAGGATGTTTAATTTATATGGAATAAAAGTTAGTGCATATTATTCAGTAACTCCAGTAAGGCTTTAGTTATGACAGTGAGGAATACAAGTTTAGACCTTGGAAGTGTATTTTCCTGAGCTAGATATTTTGTTTTTAGTTTATTTACTTATTATGCAAATGAAAGAAAATGGAGTGTACACAAGACAGAACTGACACTGATTTACCAAGGCATGCGTTCGGGAAAAGATCTATTATGTTATTTATCTATTATGCTCCTGCAGTTGACTAATCAGATACAAGCTGTTTAAAACTTTTGAAGGATACAGGCTTGCTCAGTTAAAATGGGAATGACTTTGCAGTTTAGTAGTGATGGCCTGTTTTCTGAAATCATGCCAAATCATCATTCCTGATATAAGAATAAAACATGATGGGACATGCTATTATAGGCACATAATCAACGGTGGGGTGTTGTGATGAAACAGTTACTGTTGCCATCCTTAGGTTGATTATTTTCCAACAGGTTACATATTGAATTGTTTTATTTCTCTTATACCACAGCAACTTGCATTTTTTCATTTATTAAAGCACTGGTTCCCAAACTTTTTTAGTTAAACCCACTCTTTGCTAATCAAAATAAATTTCAGGCAACCCCCCTTGCATACCACCACCAACGCCCAGACCAACCCAAACACCACTACTACATTCACATTCACATTCCCACCTTCCTTTTTCTTTATTTCTCACTCCGTTTATGCTCTAATTCCATGTTCCTACACCTCCCCTGTAGTACTCACATGCCTCCCAAAAGGGGCACACCTCACAGCTTGTCACGTTTCCCTAAAACACACAGTCTTCTATCCTAAAGACTTTCCTGTGTCAGGAAACTTTTTTTTACAACTTTACTTCTGATAATTACAAAGCATTTACACTGGACAGAGAAAACATTACAGTGTCAATAATGTGTGTGGAAGATTCACCTGTGTAAGTTGTTACAGTGGAAACAATAAGATACATTATATGGTCAAAACTTTGTGGATACCTGATCAATCACCCCATATGTGTTTGTTGAAAATTCCATTCCAGATTTACTCCCATTTTGTTGTTATAATAACCTCCACTTTTCTGGGAAGGCTTTCCACTAGCCTTTGCTGCCTGGCTGTGGGGATAAGTACTCATTCAGCCACAAGAGCATGATTGAGGTCAGGCACCGATGTCAGGCAACAAGTCCTGATGTAGAGTCAATATTCCAGTTCATCTCAAAAGTGTTCACTGGGGTTGAGGTCAGAGATCTGTGCAGAACACTTCAGTTCTTTTATTTCAACTTTAGAAAACCATGTCTTTACTGCTCTAACATTGTGCACAAGGGCATTGTCATGCTGGAACAGATTTGGGACCCTTTTGGATTCCAGTGAAGGGGAATCTTTAATGCTGAAGTATGCAAAGACATTCAAGACAATTCTGTGTTTTCAACTTTGTGCCAACATTTGAAGGATCTGCCCCTCCCTCACCATCTACTGTACTCAGCTCCTGGTCCAAGTGCTCTCCTGCTTGGACTACTGCAACTCTCTCCTCACTGGCCTCCCAGCATCTGCCACCAGGTCCCTATAGCTCATCCAGAACACTGCAGACTGCCTGGTCTACAACCTTCCCCCGTTCCTCCCATGTTACCCCTCTGCTTGCTGCCCTTCACTCGTTGCCTGTTGCAGCTCACATCAAATTTAAGATGTTGGTGCTAGCTTACCAGGCAGTCAAGGGGTTAGGGCCAGCATAACTCCAGAGACTGATCTGACTCGACATGCCAGCCAGATCCCTACACTCTGTTGCTACTGGTCACCTGGCCCCGCCTCCTCTCCGCTCCTGCCCAGCCCATTCAAAACTGCTGTCTGTCCTGACTCCCTGTTGGTGGAATGACCTTCCCATCGAGGTCACAACTGCTGACTCCCTGACCACCTTCAAGCGCAGACTGAAGACCTGCCTCTTCAGGCTACACCTCTGCCCACTGTGCAACCACATTGCTGTACTGCTGTCTTGACCAACCCAGGCTGTGTACTGTCTAGCCTGGTCATGATGACTTAGTGTTAGCTGTTGGGGTTTTATTTTTCTCTGTTTAGTTTTACTTTGTCAACTCATTTGTATGGTTGACTCATTTTCCTTGGCTGTTTGCTGATTGTTGCTACTTCAACAGAATATTACACTAGGTGTTATTCTGTCACTTGTACATTTGGCACTGGAACTTTCTTGTCAGGGCGGCACGGTGGTGTAGTGGTTAGCGCTGTCGCCTCACAGCAAGAAGGTCCAGGTTTGAGCCCCGTGGCCGGCGAGGGCCTTTCTGTGTGGAGTTTGCATGTTCTCCCCGTGTCTGCGTGGGTTTCCTCCGGGTGCTCCGGTTTCCCCCACAGTCCAAAGACACGCAGGTTAGGTTAACTGGTGACTCTAAATTGACCGTAGATGTGAATGTGAGTGTGAATGGTTGTCTGTGTCTATGTGTCAGCCCTGTGATGACCTGGCGACTTGTCCAGGGTGTACCCTGCCTTTTGCCCGTAGTCAGCTGGGATAGGCTCCAGCTTGCCTGCGACCCTGTAGAACAGGATAAAGCGGCTAGAGATAATGAGATGAGATGAGATGAGATGAGATGAGACTTTCTTGTCAAGAAGTTCAGCACTTCTTGTACCTGACTTTTGTACTTGGGTGTTGCTCTGGATAAGAGTGTCTGCTAAATGCCTGTAGTGTAATGGAATGCAATGCAAAAGTCTGGGAAAGAACCACATATGGGTGTGATTTTCAGGTGTCAATCATATGTTTGGCCATATGTTGTATTGTGTATATATACTGTATTTTGTATTGTATACAAAATTGTCTCAAATGTCTTGGTATACTGTAGCATTAAAGATTTCCTTTCAGTGGAATCCAAACAGGGCCCAAACCTGTTTCAGCATGACGATGCCCTTGTACTCAGTGTAAGGTCAGTAAAGACATGGTTTTCCAGGGTTGAAGTGAAAGAACTCAAGTGATCTGCACAGATCTCTGACCTCAACCCCACTGAACATTGTTGAGATTAATTGGAATATTGACTTTACATCAGGATGTCTTGTCTGACATCAGTACCTGACCTCAATAATGCTCTTGTGGCTGAATGAGCACTTATCCCTACAAATCCCCAAAATCTAGTGGAAAGCCTTTCCAACATGGTTATCAGAATCAAACATTCAACAGTGCTGTGGTATAAATATTTATAAAGAATGAGTACATTTTTATTCAAATGCAAACCGTTAAGGCATTTAAGCAAAAGGTTGCCTCTGTAACTTCTGCATCTGTGCTTTCATATTGTAATAGACTACTAATGAGTGTTGGCATGGCTCATGATGGGTTCTCTTGTATTATATGCAGTACAAAGCTTATGATGTAAGAGCTATCAGTGTAGACTATCATATATCTAGCACAGTTCCTCAGTCATATTGAGTCAGTGGTCAGCACACTGTCAGTGAACCGTCATGGTAAATCTGACTCCAATATCTTTTCTGGCACATCTGTCATTAGAAACAGGATCCTAAATTTTTAATGCCACAGTGTATAGAGGATCACTCGACATCATATCTGAATCACTTCTCTTCTTCTCCAGATGAGACGTCTTTTGAAGCCGGCATCAAAGTGCAGATCCACAGTCAGGATGAGCCGCCTTTCATTGATCAGCTGGGATTCGGAGTGGCGCCAGGCTTTCAGACGTTTGTTTCCTGCCAGGAGCAGAGGGTAAGCGACTGCTGCTGGCTGATTCCTTGAAATAATCTCTGCAGACGTGACGGCTAGTGGTTGTCACACAACCATAATTAAAGAGAGTTTTACAAATTTACTTTTGTAGCAGGTTTTAGGTCATCGCACTTAAATGACATTGAAAAATCGCTACTGAATGTCATTCCTTGTTAATTAACTGAAAAGTCCAGTCATGGAAATTTATCAATTTATCTCTAATGAGCAAGTCAGAGATGATAATGGTGAGGAAAAACACCCTCAGATGGCATGAGGAAGAAACTTTGAGAGGAACCAGACAAAAAAGGAAACCCATCCTCATCTGAGTGACTCCTTATAGTGCAATTATAAATAGTAATTTCCCTTCTATAACTATATATTTTATAGTTAAAAAGTACAATTGTGTAACCAGAAAGTCATGAGATTATGAGCAACTTATGAATATGAGCATCAGAATTATTTCTGAATTCATTATAGTTTTAACTTTAAGTCTATTTTGTTGAAGTTATCAACTGTTCAGTGATAGATGAGAGAAAACTTCAAAACTGTTCATAGCAATTGCAGTCCTAAGCCATCTTTATGGTTTCTATGTAGTATAGAAATACCATTGAGCTTTAGGCTGTCCATATGAGGCCATCCTCAATAGCAGCAAGTGTTTATCAAGGTGATGAGAACTCCAGCCAGAAATCAGGTTGATCAGGATGGATCAGGCAAGTCTGGAAAGCAGGAGTGGTCAGGATCACTGGTATCTCTGGAGTAGCATGTATGAGGGTACTTCAAAAAGTTATCAGCCTCACCCAGAAACAAGGGGCATAACTCCCGTTCTGGGGCAGAATTGTATACTATAAAGCCTTATGTCATTGTCCACAAAAACTCAAATGAAAGAAGCAATCAAAGAAAAAAGGAGAGGAAAGCTTTGAGCTGGCGTGCTGTTGCTCCAGGACAATGTACCGGTCCACACAGCACATGTGGCAGGGGCAGAAGCAGCCAAATGCAGCTGTGAACTGTTGCCCCATCAAAGAAAAAAGGAGAGGAAAGCTTTACTCACCTTACTCACCCGACATGGCATCATCTGACTTCTATCTGGAATAAAAGTATTTGATGGTAAGAACATATCTTTGTTTTATTTTTCAAGAATTATTGTCATAGCATTTTTCACAAATTGCTACTGTCATTTTGCCAGTTTGTTTACATTCTAAGCGGGAATGATTTTGTTGGACGGTTTGCAGGGCAGGAATTTCACGAGGGCCATGGCCTTCGTGCCCTCTCAATTTGGCCTTGTGCCCTTGGAAAAAAATATCTGCCATAAGGCCACAGTGGCCTTGATGCCCTGCGGTTTTGCGGTTTTGTAGTCTGCCTCGTGACTGCCAATAGGCTTTAACATCACCTGCGTCTATTGAGAAAAAAATACGTCTTTTGATGACATTCTGGATTCTTATTGGGCAACTCATCAGTGGTGGATCGGACTCGAACCTGGCATGAACCGCTCTGATGTGCTATAATGACACCAATCTATCACCAGCCAACCAGGAGACTTAATCAAATGCATCCCCCGCCCACTTGTGTCCGCATCTGAGGCGTTGAATTTTCACAGAAGGAGGGAAGAAGTTGACTGAGGTAAGACTGTGTGATAAATTAACGAATGAATAAGATAGGAATTTCAACATATAGGGCTTAAGTTTATTACCGTTAAATAAGCATTGCTTGTACAGTAACCTTATGTCGTTACAACATTAACACACTTTTAACGTGCCGAGTACCGACTGTAGCCGGTAACAAATGCTAATTAGTTTGCTGTCAAGTTTTTCCTTTGTCGAGCTTTAAGCGTAAGGTCATGGATGTTACTACTGCTTGTTCCTGCCGTAATATGATACGTGATATGTGCTGTTGTCTGTTCATAGCCACTTTTTTAATCTATGCAGTTAGCATTGTTTTGTTACTAGTATTGTATTTAATATTTCAGATCTTGAGACATGAAAGTGCTATTTAAAAAAATAAAAGGTCAGAAATGTTTTCTTTGTCGTTGTGGCAGTGGGGGCGTGGCCAAGCGTCGGTCTGTGAATGGAGGGCGGAGTCAGGGAAGGTAAATGGTGGAATCATTGCACCTGATGGGGATTAACCTGTGTTTGTGTGTCTTCCCCAGTGACCGCGCCCTTTAAAAAGAGAGGAGAGCAGAGAAAGGGAGCTCTCCCCAACCAGAACACTTGTGTGTGTGTGTGTGTGTGTGTGTGTGTGTGTGTGTGTGTGTGTGTGTGTGCGCACGCGCATGGCTGGGAAATGAGTCAATGAGCTGAAAAGCCACACATAGTGTTAAAAATAAATAGTTCATTGAGAACTCAGTTCTGGCCTGCCGTGCTTCTGTGCTCCACCCACCTGGTCCAATACCACAGTGGTGCCGAAACTCGGGGAAGTACAGAAGCACGGCAGGCCAGAACTGAGTTCTCAATGAACTATTTATTTTTAACACTATGTGTGGCTTTTCAGCTCATTCACTCATTTCCCAGCCACGCACGTGCACACACACACACACACACACACACACACACACACACACACACACACACACACACACACACACACACACACACACACACACACACGTGTTCTGGTTGGAGAGAGAGCTCCCTTTCTCTGCTCTCCTCTCTTTTTAAAGGGCGCGGTCACTGAGGAAGACACACAAACACAGGTTAATCCCCATCAGGTGCAATGATTCCACCCCTTACCTTCCCTGACTCCGCCCTCCATTCACAGACCGACGCTTGGCCATGCCCCCGCTGCCACAGTCGTCTATTTAGTTCATTTTATTTCCTCAATAATTTTCCTTGATTGAGAAATCGGTCTGGGCTCTTATGGGTTAATCAGTAGCCTGCATGCTAGTATATGTTCCATTTACAGTCAAACATTTTGATGTACTCCAGGCTCAATTTTGATTAATCAAAAATCTGTGTAGTAGTACAGTCTGAAGATGCTCTTGCACATTCGGTGTCAATTGAACAAAAATTATGGGAGGACATAGATTTAAAAAGTTTTACAATTTTTGAAGTGAGTGATGGATTGATAAGTTTAGATGTGTTCAATATTTTCTCATCTTCAGACATAATAGTGTAGGAGATGTTTCTTTACCTGCTTGATAGTTTCGACTGAGACTCCAATCTTCCTCAGAAGAGTCATTAGTCCTTAAATTAAATTCATTATAGACGTGTACTTAAAATCATTGTTTTATTTTATGGCCTTGGTGCCCTGGCTTTTGGCCTTTGTGCCCTCAAAAAATTGACAGCACAAAAGGCCAAGTGGCCTTGCCCCTAAAATGACGAAATTCCAGGCCTGACGGTTTGTATAATTTTTTTTATTTATCGAATTTGCAAAAACTAAAAATGCTTTGTTTCTCAAAATTCAGTGAGTGTGGATAGAATAAAACTCTTATTCCACTACACGTCTCGTCGGCTTTCAGCACATATACCACTCAATTTTGTGGAATAACTTTTGCGTGTGTGCGCATGTGTGTGTTTGTGTGTGTAGTGTGGGAAATGAGGAATTTTAAGCAGGCTATCACAGGACAGACAAGTTTGAAATGTCTGTCCGTCCAAATTTCAGCCTGTCTGAATGACGGGCCAAAGGCCTGGAACAATGCAGTCGGGTGCGGGTCCCGAAAGCTAAAGGCCTTTAGATACCTGGAGATGGCTTCTCCTCTATTTCCACGCACATTTTTGTGATCTTCAAAGGCCAAATTACACTCAGCATTATTTGATAATTACACTACAAATTGAATATAATTTACAAGAAAATGTCAAAAGATTCAAAAAACACATGCTTAAAGTTATACCCAAGAAAACAGAAGAACACACAGGTCAGTTCCATGTCTAGAAAAAAGTATGGGGGGCAAGGATGTTCTAGTTAATTACAACTTACTGGTACTCATATATAGGTACTAATAACTCATGAAAGTTTGTCAACAATGACTATTGTTTATACTATGTTTATAATAAGTCTATAAAAAATTTAGTAATTAACAATACGATGATTCTTACATCCAGTAGTAGAGTTAAAATTTTGGGTACAAGATTCCAAGTAACTTTGTAACAAAATGACTTAAATGACTCAAAACTGGACATAGTAATATCATTTGGCATACAAACTAAAAATCTGCTGGACTATAACTTAGAAAATAGAAGAAAAAACAGCAAAAGAGAAACCAATTGAAACCAAAAGAGTGAAAGTGATTATCATTCCATTACCATGTGAATTGTCTTTTATGAATGTGTACAGTAAGTGGGTGCTCAGCACTCTGACTCCGGTGTGACTGAGTAAAGTAACAAGTTTTATGTTTCATCTAATTTAGGTAATTTAAAAAATAGAATATTATTTGGCAATGGGCACACAGGAAAGTATAAAGTTTCTATCAATATGTTTATCATGCTTGTATGATAAAAACTCGCGAAGATATTTATCTAAATCCATGACCTACTCATTCTAAACCTGCCTAGCTTTGCTGGCGAAGCTCTTGACCCCAGAGGATTAAAATACAATGGAAAAAACACTTTGTCAGGGTCCAAAACCTGTAGTAGTCTATTTTCTTTTAACGTTAGTGGTATACCTACCCAGCTGATAACAGCATCAAGTGGTGTCATGCCAGAATGCACTCCCACTCGCTGAGGAGAGGCAACTTGTCATTCATCGAGAGCATCCGCGATCGGCCAAACACAGGCCGTGTTATGACATAATGTATTCGCCCAGTGTAACATTTGGAAGAAAATTAGAAGTAGATTAGATCCATATCTTTACAATTTTTCATGGGCCATCCAGTCCAAATGCGAAAATTACCGGTCAATGTCTACCGGTCAATGTCTGCCGGTCCGGCCTTATTTCCCACACTGTGTGTGTGTGTGTGTGTGTGTGTGTATCAAGGTCAAGGTCTTTTTATTTGTCATTTCAACCATATACAGTTGGTACAGTACACAGTTAAAACGAAACTACGTTTCTCCAGGACCATGGTGCTACATTAAACATCACAGGACTACAAGTCTACATGTAACAACATAAAGTGCAAGAGTGCAACACTGCAGACAGTACAGACACAATAGACAAACGATAAACTACACAAGCAATATAAAGTGCAGACACAAGCAAAATAAGGTGCAGAGTTGAGTGTGCATATTGAGGTAGTATATGAAAGGAAATAAATAAATGTAAACTTTGTGTGCGTGGGAGACATTGTAAACATTGTAAAACAATAGTGCATTATTGTCCACTGTGTAAAGATTGCAGTGTGAGTGTGTGTTCAACAGTCCGTGAGAATCAGTCCGAGTTGAGGAGTCTGATGGCATGAGGAATTGAAGTAGTGTATGAAAATGGAATAAATAAATGTAAGCCTTGTGTGTGTGTGTGTGTGTGTGTGTGTGTGTGTGTGAGAGAGAGAGCGAGAGAGAGAGAGAGAGAGAGAGAGAGAGAGAGAGAGAGAGATTGTAATCACTGTAAGCAATAGTGCAATATTGTCCACTGTGCAAATACTGCAGTGTGAGTGATGTGATCAACAGTCCATGAGAATCAGTCCAGTCCCTCAGAGTTGAGGATTCTGATGACATGAGGGAAGAAACTGTTACAGAGTCTGGCCGTGAAGGCCCGAACACTTCGGTTCCTTTTTCCAGATGGCAGGAGGGTGAGGAGATTGTTTGAGGGGTGTGTGGGGTCAGCCACGATGCTGGTGGCTTTCCAGATGCAGCATGTGGTGTAAATGTCCGTGATAGAGGGAAGAGAGACTCTGATGATCTTCTCAGCTGTCCTCATTATCTGCTGATGGTGCAATTCCCAAACCAGACCATGATGCAGCTGCTCAGAATGCTCTCAATAGTTCCTCTGTAGAATATTGTGAGGATGGGAGATGGGTTTTCCTCAGCCTCTGTAGGAAGTAGAGACACTGCTAGCCTTTCTTGACTATGGAGCTGGTATTGAGGGACCAGGTGAGGTTCCCCACCAGATGAACACCGAGGAATTTGGTGCGCTTGACGTTCTCTACAAGTGAGTCATCAATGTACAATGGAGAGTGGACACTCCCTGTTCTTCTGAAGTCAGCAGCCATCTCTTTTGCTTTGTCCACGTTCAGAGACAGGTTGTTGATTCTATATCAGTCCAATAGCTGTTGCACCTCCTCTCTGTATGCTGACTCATCGTTCTTACTGATGAGACCCACCACAATCATGTCATCAGCAAACTTGATGATGTGGTTTGAGCTGTGAGTTGCTGCACAGTTGTGAGTCAGAAGAGTGAACAGCAGTAGACTGAGCACACAGCCCTGGGGGGCCCCAGTGCTCAGTATGGTGGTGTTGGAAGTTCTGCTCCCAATCCGGACTGACTGAGGTCTCTCAGTCAGGAAGTCCAGGATCCAGTTACAGAGCTCAGCTTTCCAATTGGCTGCTGAGGGATGATTTGTCATGATCCGCCCCGGACTTCCACTCTGGAGATTTACTATCTCCCAGTTCAGCGCAATCCAGATCCAGGACGGGACTTCCATCTTGCCGGCATTCACTTCCTGGTCTGCTCTGCTGTGTATAAATAGGCCGTTCTCAAAAGGGGACTTTGCCAGAATGTCTTGTCTGTTTCTCATGTCGTCTCTGTGCCATTTTTTGCTTCCTGGATTTTTGCTCTCTGTTTTGCCTAGTCATAGCCACAGTTTTTTTGCACTCATGTTTTGTCAGTTTTTCATGTTTTTTGCACTACTTTTTTTTGTCTCCAGTTTTTGTCAGAACTATTTTTCATGTTTTTTCATATTAGCACTTTGTCTTTGTCTACCTTGTTGTTGTCTGGATTATTTTTGCTACTTTTGTTTGTTGACTCTTTTTGGACTTTAATTAAATCATTTTTTATTCATTGGATTTTCTGGTTTGTGTTCTGCTATTGGATCCTAACTCACCACATCTCGCCACCCTTAACAGTATGTTCTGGCCAACATGGATCCAGCGGAACTTAACCATCTGAGAATGGCTATGCAGCAGCAAGGAGCCCTCCTCAGGACCCACCAACAGGAACTCAGGCAGATCGCTCAGAACCTGGCCACCCTGTCCGACTCACTTAACCTCCTAGCCACACAACTCCAGCAATCCCAAGCCGTGCCTACCCCTATCCAGCTGTCACTTTCTTCACCTCCCACCACTGCCACACTCCACGAACCAAGACTCCCTTCGCCTCAGCCCTACAGTGGAGAACCAGGTACCTGCAGATCTTTTTTGTCACAGTGTTCACTGATTTTGGAGCTTCAACCTCTGGCTTTCCACACAGAACACTCCCGGGTAGGTGATACCATCACGCTCCTCACCGGCAAGGCCAGGGAATGGGGGATGGTGGTCTGGGACGCCGACGCACCCTGTTGTTCCAGCTTCAAGGAATTCTCTGAGGAAACGAGGCGAACATTCGACTGCTCTCTGTCCGGCCAGGAGGCGGCAAAAGAGCTCATGGAGCTGCGGCAGGGGTCCCAATCTACCTCAGATTATGCCATTGAGTTCCGGACATTGGCAGCGTCATGCGGTTGGAACGAGAGTGCCCTGGTCGATGCGTTCCTACATGGCTTATCCGACGCCATCAAGGATGAACTCAGCTCGCGGGAACTGCCGTCGGACCTCTCCAGCCTGATGGACCTTGCCTATCGTATTGATGCGCGGGTCCGACAACGGAGGAGAGAGAGGAGCCGCCTCAACTTCAACCCCTCTCCACCATCCGCCTCGTCCATCAAACCTATGCAGGTAGATCGGGTATGGGTGTCAGCGGAGGAACGACTGTGCCGATGGAGCACAGGGGCTTGTTTCTACTGCGGTCAGCAGTGTAGGTATCATGCCGCCATCTTGTGTCAGAACTACAACTCCCAGGCAACTTCCGCGTTGACTACGTCACGCCTGGGCGGGATCACGTACAACATTTCTCAGGTTTCTCAGGTTTCACATAAGAGACTTGGACAACTCCATTTTTCCTTTGTCTCAAGTCTGATCCCGAACGGAACGGACTAAGAAGAGACACTCACCATCAGACGTCTAAACAGCGCGTTTTCTTCTTAATCTACTCCTGATCAAAGTAGATATCGGAATCACGTGATCATCAACTCAAGCGAGTTATTAAACCGGTTTGCAAGTATTACTTTCTTTTAAAGGCATACGCAACGGCAAGTGAAAGCAATGTTATTTTTACTTAGAAAAGTGGCTGGCCCCCCTTTTCTCTTCTTAAATCTGCGCGCGCGGCACTGCTGAAAAGACTTTCGTCATCATCCACGAAGATCTTCACAGCAATCTCTCTCTTCCTCACCGAAGCGCAAACTTCCTCTCCAAGATCTACTTCTCCAGTGAAATGGTGCTTCCTACAAAGGCGAGACTTTTTGCAGTAAGAAAAGGCACTGGGCGAAAGTTTAAGTCTTAGGAATTATTCACTTAATGTGAAGATTGTATGAAGTTAAATGAAGTGTATACACTGAATCTAGGTTCTCTATCATTTGTTTATTGATTTAAAATTGGTTAATCCATAAGTTTTGCATGTACTCACACTCTCTCTCTCTCTAACATTCTATTTTATTACTCACACATATCCTGATCTCATTAAGATTTCAGTAACTCTGGTAATACTAGAAAGCCAAGAGGGTTTTAGCTGTTTGAAAAGTCTCTGTCTCCAAGGAGGGCTTTCAACACGTGTTCACAGGCCCAAACAGGCCCTGACCGCATGCTCAAGCTAGCAAGGCAGAGCTAAACTCTTTGTTCTAGAAAGGAAACACGTGGCAAACCCCTCCTCCTTCCCCTTTGTTCCAAGAGGTCCTGTATCTCATCTTTGGATTAAATATCATAAGTCCTAAGTTTAAGTCAACCTTGATAGTAATTCTCCTGTTTACATTTAAAGCCATATAAACTACAGATGACTGTTTGAATGTTTAATTTTAATTAAAGCCTTCAGCTTTTACACACTAGGCCTGGAAGCACATGGCTAGTTAGAAATTATTTTGTTCAGTCAGCTCACAAGCTAAAACTGCTTATACACACACGTGCTCACTAAACTTTGAGGATTCCCCTCCTCCAAGATTGCAGATAGCACGTCCTGGTACGGACACATTCCAACTTCGAAAGAGAGCCAAGGTCTCTCTCTCTCTTTTCACACACACACACACACACACACACACACACACACACACACACACACACACACACACACACACTGTTTACAGAAGATTTCAATTCTGCTGCTATTAGATTGTTCAAATTTTTCCTTTTCTTTTTATTAAAATTTTGATTATCTTTTTTATAATAAACTCCATTATTATTGAAATGGTGTCATTGTTTGTTTACAATACTTTGAAGTCGCCCACATTGTCAAAGAACTCCTAAGGTGTATGAATAATTAATTAGATGCAGTTTGGTAAGTGATAAATTTGAATGATCAAATTTTAAACGATTCTTCACTTGATTCTTTAAATGATTCACCAAATGATTCACTGATTTGATTCACTGACTCGATTCACTGAATGATTCACTTCAACCAATTCAATGAGACTGATTCTATGGTATGATTCAATTCAAATGAGTCAAATTAAACGATTCAATAGGATTGATTCATTTTAACTATTAACCTTCAAATTTAATGAGACTGATTTCATGTAATTATTAAAGAGTGATCGCTTATCCAATCTTAAATACACAAAATCATTAATTACACCTACATAATTGGTGCCCCGTGTGAGGACGATTGGTTTGTCGACTTCTTAAGTATTGTGCAACAGATAACCTACCAGTTTGATTAACCCCAGGTGTGTTAAAACAGGAGTGTGATAATCATATCACAAATTCTCACAACCTATTGATAACTTAGGATAAGAGAACATCTTCAAACAAATAAATCGTTAATTAATTAATTACATAGTTAATATTAATTAATTCTAATTGATTAATAATTAACTCATTGATTGGTTAATTACCCAATACCCAATCTAAATAAAATGGCATCCCCTCGTGTCTCCGAGACTGAAGACAACGAGCAAGACGTGTCCCTTTTTGAGGTCATCGCAGACCTCATTCACTGCTCTGACTCCGATAGGGCAACCATTAGGGGCATGAGTCAGCATGAGTGCCAAGCTAGCATAATCAACTCAATAACACAAATGAGAGATCCAAAGAGAACAACAATCAGTGTCCAAGATGCACTAGGTAAACTATTCTTGTTACACTTCCAGGATGCTGATCAAGAGATCAGATCCCTGCGTGGAGAGGTTGACAGGTTGACCATCAGCAATGCCGAGCTGACAGCCGAGGTCAACGATCTATCTAGGGAGCATAGCCTCTTGAAGGACTCCCTCGATGAGTGCGCCAAAAGGCTAGAGAAAGCCGAGAAAGGTGCCGTAAGGGCTGCTGAGGAGCAGACCCCTGATGAAGGTTGTGGGGGGGGCGCAAGAAACCCCCACCCATGCGTCAAAGCTTAGAGCGGGAAGCGGCGTCTGAACCAGACACCATGGATTACCTGGCCGAGAACCAGACCTCCCGCCATCAACTCCATCAACTCGCTACACGACTCCGTCGTCATCTAGCCAGGATGGAGCCGTCCTGCGCTCATCCCGAGCCCAGGCCCGTAGCACACCTAGGTCAGTGCGCTACAGTTTCCCTGAGCCATCTTCAGATGAATCAGACCACGCATCTCGTGCGAAGCGGGAGTGATTCCAGAGTAGGTCAGACAGTGAGTATTCAGGAGAGCAAAAGAAGTCGCGTAAGGACGCGCACCAAGCCCTCCGCCTACGGCAAATTGACCTACTTTCCCAAGATATTGAGCGATTCGATCCCGATAATAAAAGAACCAACGTAAATGATTATTTACGAGAAATTGACCGATGCCTATTGGACCTACCGAAAGCCACAACGTGAGAAAAACTCAAACTAATCTGGAAAACCTCCAGTAGCAGCGTCCGTGCCTTTTTAGAGACACTACCACCAAACGTTCGCGATAGTTATTCGAAACTTTGCAATTACATGAGAGAAGAATATGCGCCATACACGGACGAAACCTCCGCGACATTGTGTGCTATACAAATCAAACAAAAATGGTCTGAGGCACCTTGTGAATATTATAGACGGCTACGTACTGCCTACTTCCAGGGTAGTAGCGCACCAGGCTTGGAAGAAGATAGAGGTTTCAAATCCCTCTTCTTATATAACCTCCACCCAAGCGTGTGGAATCATGTCACACTGACGTGTCAACAAGGTTTCTATTCCATGAGGGAAACTAGGTGACTAGCCCAAATGACCTGGGAGACCATTGTCAAAACCGTAAACGGAAACGATGATGAACCCAGAGTCCTTAGCCTCCAAGGTGAGGACAAGCCCCCGCTAACCTTAGAAGGAAGCGAAGCTCCAAAAGGGGGACCCACCTGGAGAAACTCCAGTCCAAACCGCCCCTTGCCGAGCCATCACCAAGGTGAGTGGAAGAATCGGCAAGGTAAGGCCAGGAGAGACCGATGGAAAGGCCACAGTGACCATGGCAACCGCTCATCAGATGAGAATGGTCATAAGGAACAAAACGGTAAACAGCAAAACCGTCATTCCCGCTCTGACCAGAGATGGCAGGAGCGTTCCGACCGTAGCTACCCACATAGGGGTAGAGGTGACCGAGACAGTGACTCGGACCAATCTGATGAGTCCCACTCAGAGCTGGACTCTTTGAAGGCCTGTTTGGCTGAATTTAGGAAACTGTTACGGGAACAGTCAAATTCCTCAACCGATAAAACCAAAGAGCCCGAGAAAAATGACAAAAGCTACCCACTGGCATGACTAGGCCAGGAACCACGAGTAGATCTCGTGAAAGGGGGAGGAAATCCCTCTGAAACAGCAGGCGAGGGTCAGGATGTAGGGCCCCCCCTGGTGGCGAAGGCAAACACACAAAACGCACCTCTCACGTGCGCTAAAGTCTTCACCACCATCTCTGACACACGGCTCTCACAAGGCGACCCAATCCCAACCAAGCCCTGCAATATAAACTTAGTCAGCTTTACACAAATCAAAATCCCACAGTCGTTGGATCCCACAAGACATGCACAAACTCGTTGCAATGAGATTAGTGCGAACACTGATCAACCAAGTGCCACGCGAGATCAAATTTCTGATGAACTTCAGTTCATGTCTTTGCACACCGAGTCCGGTGTCGAAACATCCGACATCGCGACTCCCCCTAGTGGCCACAATTCTTTGAAAAACCTCCCTCTATCCATCGACTCAGACACAGGCACCCATTTCAGTGTTGGTGTAATGGCTGCGCTGTGGAACATGTTAGGCGTCGAGGCGAAATTCGATATCGCGTACCACCCTCAATTCTCTGGTCAGGCTGAGCGAGCCATTCAAACCATTGTGAGCATGCTGCAGAAGTATGTCACAAACCATGGTAAAATTTGGGATGTGAAACTTCCCTTGGTGCTAAGGGCCATTCGGTCCACCCCTCAGTGCACCACTGGAGTCACACCTTTTGGGATGATGACTGGGCGAGAGACGGTTCTTCCCCCGCATCTCCTATACGAACCAGAGGCCATGAGCATCACAACTGCATACACCGCACATCAACATGTCGCCAACCTACAACGCCACCTACAGTCAACCTTTACAGGTGCCCAAAAGAATCTCGATTCGAGTGTAGGACACAAAGCCTACTACGCCCGAATCTCAGAGAAGTTCCTACCATCCTGGTTGAGACCTTTTGATCGTGGGAAAACCGTTCCCCGTCGTGTATCACATTAGGACATCTAGGCCTAATCAAACGCTCTCATGTCGATGGGTTCATAATAATCGAAGCAAACTTTTTGAACAGTCCTCACTCCAAAAGGGGGTGGACGATAGCTAAGCCCATCCTGTCTACTTAGCTTGTATGCATCACTTATCTTTAAGCGTATACCGCAAACACTTCAGGTCACTGATACCTTCGGGCGACGATAACGGACCAAATGGCGAGATATCTAATGTAGTTGAACACGCTAAACGCACCACTATCCACATGCTAGAACAGTTACAAAAATTCATAGTCACTGAGGAAGAACTGAGCGGTAAAACACGTCAGAAAAGGTTCCTCGGGGGTTTAATTATCGGTGCATCTGCCATTGGATCCTTGTTTTCTATTGGTCTCTCTGCAGCCAACACAGTCAGTTTGAATATGCCGAAAAAAGAAGTTAGCATTCTGCAAAAGGAAATGCCAGAGATCCGAGAGAAACTGCTTATCCAACAAGAAGAGCTGCAGGGCTTAGGCAAATCCCTGCAGGGAACTATACTAACCGTTAACATGCATACTGATCTAATCCATAACACTATGCAGACGGTAGACAAATTGGCCGAAATAATCAAGAACGAGATCAAATACGTCAAAGTAGTAAGGGATTTAATGCAAGACCTGCTTAGAGAAGTAGGTGACTCAATCAGTTCCCTGAGTACTGGCAAGGTCCCATCGTATCTCACACCCCTTAGCTTGGTGGAGAATATACTACAATCCACTACTACGACTAGAGATGTGCATTCCTCGCAAATACACCTGGCATATAGTCTCGGTAGTGCTATTCCCATTTTTGTGAGTCCACAAGATTTCGAGATAGGTTTCATACTAAATCTACCCATCATTGAGAGAAACAACATATATAGACTCAAGTCTGTCCTTAACGTAGGTTTCTGGAAGGACAATGTCCATATACACATACAAACACCACCCATGGTAGCATACCATGATGACAACCTCTCTGTCTATTTTATTCCCAACCTAGAGATGTGCACCTCCACTAAAGACATCCACTGGGTCTGCCCAAGCAACCCATTTATTAGAGACACTATGCCTGTGCGGTCTGAGGGCGAAAGCTCCCGAACAAAAGTGTGTAGGTCAAATGTCCGCAAAGGACGAGGATATGGAAACTAGAGTAGAAAAAGCTGGTAGTCGGTGGGTTGTTAACACCCCGAAAACTGAAGATTTCAGTTTTCAGATGTCATACAACCAGCACCACACAGCCACAAGAATGAAAATCCCAAACCAAACGGTGTTCCTTAGTGTACCACAGGGAGCCACCATTCACATAGGTGACATCACCCTACACCATCTTAGTACTGACAGGTACGATTCGGAGATTGAGATGATAGACGCCTTTGAAGGTTATGATCTTGAGATCAGTAACACCCTCCAACAGCAATTGCTGGCTGAAGGGACCAAAATAGTGAAATTTAGTGTAGATCAGAATGGAATTTCAACCATAGTCTCCCAAACTCGGATCAGAGGGTTACTTGACCTGAAACCTGCCCTAAGTCTGATTGTTTTGGGACTACTTCTCTGTGGCTGGGTCTTTTCTGCTGGTATCGCATGCATGCTACACAAACGAATAGCGACGCTATACGCCAAGCTGGATAAAGGGGTCTGCGTTCCTGACAGCTTCGGCCATAGTAGCGCACGCTTTCTGGCCAAACCATCTGTTGCCGTTACCGTGCCAGAAGATTAGGTTAACCCCTAACCACTAACACTTCTTTTCTCTACTCCACTTCCTCTCGTTTCTTGTTTTATTATTTTCTTCGAGTAGGAAATGAAGTATATATGTAGTGTGCACTGAAATGAAGTATATATGTAGCCTGCACTGAAATGAAGTATATATGTAGTCTTCACTGGAAAAATATGTAACGCTCACTGTTTGAACTCTGAGGTAACCCTAGTCTAGTTAGATAGTGATTATATGCCCAAAGTGCCTATGGTGATTATATCCCAAGTGCCTATGGTGATTGTATGCTCAAATGCCTCTACCTCCAACTGTCTCACTGGAACTCACAAGTTTACACAGTCTTCACAGGACACCACGAACTGTACGGAACAAGTCTACCTCAAGGACTATGGACACGGCGATGATACGGTACGGTGCTCTCAGTGCTACGACTCCGTCATACCCCTGAGACCAAAAGGGGGAATGTAGGTATCATACCGCCATCTTGTGTCAGAACTACAACTCCCAGGCAACTTCCGCGTTGACTATGTCACGCCTGGGCGGGATCACGTACAACATTCCTCAGGTTTCTCAGGTTTCACATAAGAGACTTGGACAACTCCATTTTTCCTTTGTCTCAAGTCTGATCCCGAACCGAACGGACTAGGAAGAGACACTCACCATCAGACGTCTAAACAGCGCGTTTTCTTCTTAATCTACTCCTGATCAAAGTAGATATCGGAAACACGCGATCATCAACTCAAGCGAGTTATTAAACCGGTTTGCAAGTATTACTTTCTTTTAAAGGCATATGCAACGGCAAGTGAAAGCAATGTTATTTTTACTTAGAAAAGTGGCTGGCCCCCCTTTTCTCTTCTTAAATCCGTGCGCGCGGCACTGCTGAAAAGACTTTCGTCATCATCCACGAAGATCTTCACAGCAATCTCTCTCTTCCTCACCGAAGCGCAAACTTCCTCTCCAAGATCTACTTCTCCAGTGAAACGGTGCTTCGTACAAAGGCGAGACTTTTTGCAGTAAGAAAAGGCACTGGGCGAAAGTTTAAGTCTTAGGAATTATTCACTTAATGTGAAGATTGTATGAAGTTAAATGAAGTGTATACACTGTATCTAGGTTCTCTATCATTTGTTTATTGATTTAAAATTGGTTAATCCATAAGTTTTGCATGTACTCACTCTCTCTCTCTCTAACATTCTATTTTATTACTCACACATATCCTGATCTCATTAAGATTTCAGTAACTCGGGTAATACTAGAAAACCAAGAGGGTTTTAGCTGTTTGAAAAGTCTCTGTCTCCAAGAAGGGCTTTCAACACGTGTTCACAGGCCCAAACAGGCCCTGACTGCATGCTCAAGCTAGCAAGGCAGAGCTAAACTCTTTGTTCTAGAAAGGAAACACGTGGCAAACCCCTCCTCCTTCCCCTTTGTTCCAAGAGGTCCTGTATCTCATCTTTGGATTAAATATCATAAGTCCTAAGTTTAAGTCAACCTTGATAGTAATTCTCCTGTTTACATTTAAAGCCATATAAACTACAGATGACTGTTTGAATGTTTAATTTTAATTAAAGCCTTCAGCTTTTACACACTAGGCCTGGAAGCACATGGCTAGTTAGAAATTATTTTGTTCAGTCAGCTCACAAGCTAAAACTGCTTATACACACACGTGCTCACTAAACTTTGAGGATTCCCCTCCTCCAAGATTGCAGATAGCACGTCCTGGTACGGACACATTCCAACTTCGAAAGAGAGCCAAGGTCGTCGACTTGGAGGCGGACAGGAACCTGATCTGCTCTGCCACCGCCAAGGATCTCGCCCTCGAGGTCCCTCTCATCGTCCTGACACTCAATGGCACTGGCTTGACCACCATTACTCACCTCACCACCCCACTCACCCTAAGGATTTCAGGCAATCACTCTGAAACTATACAACTTCACATCATGAACAACCCTCATGTTCCCATTATTCTTGGATTACCCTGGTTGATGCAGCACAACCCCCACTTAAACTGGACTGACCACACCATCTTAGGCTGGAGTCCTTCCTGCCTGGCCTCCTGCCTGAATTCCGCTCTGCTTCCTGCCAAACCACTTCAGCCAGCGAGTTTCCCGACCTTTCTCATGTGCCTCCGGAATATCTGGACCTCAAGCCTGTCTTCAGTAAGACCCGAGCAGTGTCCCTTCTCCCTCATAGGCCCAATGACTGGGGTATTGACCTCCTGCCAGGGACGGCACCACCCAAGGGACATCTCTACTCTCTTTCCCCCACCGAGAGACAAGCCACGGAGAAATACATCACTGAGTCTCTGGCAGCTGGGATCATTCGCCCGCCCTTCCTCCTCCCCAGCAGGGGTGGGATTCATCTTTGTGGAGAAGAAAGACCAGTTGCTCTGCCCCTGCATTGACTATTGAGGTCTCAACGCCATCACAGTCAAGAACCACTACCCACTACCGCTCATGACTACAGCCTTCGAACTACTCCAGGGAGCTAAGGTGTTCACTAAACTGGACTTATGCAATGTCAATCACCTAGTTAGGATCAGGGAAGGGGATGAGTGGAAGACAGCCTTCAACACCACCACAGGCCACTATGAGTACCTCGTAGTCCCTTTCGGCCTGACTAATGTGCCCGCGGTATTCCAGGTGTTGGTTAATGATGTCTTGAGGGACTTTCTTAACACCTTTGTCTTTGTTTACCTGGACGATATCTTGATTTTCTCTTACTCACTGGAGGAACATCAGGGTCACGTCCGGCAGGTTCTTCAACGCCTGCTGGAGAATAAGCTGTTTGTTAAGACAGAGAAGATTGAGTTCCACCAAGGCTCTGTCTCATTCCTGTGGTTCATCACTTCACCAGCCAGGATCCAGATGGACCCCCTCAAGCTGGAGGCAGTCACTGACTGACCCACCCCATCTTCAAAACGAGAGCTCCAGCGCTTCCTGGGGTTCACCAACTTTTACAGGCATTTCATCTGCAACTTTAGCACGATGGCCAGACCTCTCTCAGCCCTGACCTCGACCAAGACCAAGTTCAAGTGGGGGGAGGAAGCAGAGAAAGCCTTTTCCAGTCTCAAGCACAGGTTTACCACAGCACCCATTCTCACCATACCCGATTCTACCAAGCAGTTTATCGTCGAGGTCGATGCCTCTGAGTCAGGGGTTGGAGCCATCCTATCCCAGAGGGCCAACGACAACAAGGTTCCACCCATGCTCCTTCTCCCACTGGCTATCCCCAGCCGAATGAGACTACGACGTCGGCAACCGAGAACTACTGGCCGTGAAACTAGCCTTGGAGGAGTGAAGGCACTGGCTCGAGGGGTCTGACCTCCCGTTCCTAGTCTGGACCGACCATTAAAACCTGGAGTACCTCAAGTTTGCCAAATGTCTCAACTCTCGTCAAGCCTGTTGGTCTCTTTTCTTCTCCCGATTCAACTTCATGCTCTCCTACCGCCCAGGCTCCAAGAATGGCAAACCCGACGCCCTGTCCAGGATGTTCTCTTCCCAAAAAGAAGAATCCAAGCCACCCGACACTATCCTTTCTCCATGCTGCCTGGTGGGAGCTGCTATTCTAGAAGTTGAGATGCTCGTGCAGAAGGCCCTGGAGCAGGATGCCAGTGAAGGTAACTCCAACAATATTCCTCGTAACCATCTGTTTGTTCCCTATCATGTGTGAACTCAGGTGCTGCAGTGGGGTCACGGTTCCAAGCTGGCCTGTCATCCGGGAGCCGCCCAAACCCTGGCTCTCATCCAAGTGAAGTCAAGTTTATTTGTATAGCGCTTTTAACAATAAACATTGTTGCAAAGCAGCTTTACAGAATTTGAACGACTTAAAATATGAGCTAGTTTTATCCCTAATCTATCCCCAATGAGCACGCCTGTGGCAACGGTGGCAAGGAAAAACTCCCTCAGACAACATGAGGAAGAAACCTCGAGAGGAACCAGACTCAAAAGGGAACCCATCCCCATCCGGGCAACAACAGACAACATGACTATAACATTAACAGTCCTAACATAAAGTCAGCTTCATTGATGCTATAAACCCCCCACCGATGGAAACCCGAGCGCAAAACCGTTCACGACAACTGTAGTCCCAAAGTCAGCAAGTCAGCTGCAGTCCCCAGCCAAAAAAGCACCACTGCAAGAGTCCAGAGCGTCCTCCAGGCACGACCCCCAACTGTCCACATGGGGCTGCCCTCCACAGGAGCGATGCGATGAGACTTCAACCAGACACAGGGCACCAGGATGGATCAGGCAGGTCCGAGGAGCAGAAGAGGTCAGCATCTTGATCCCAGGACCGACATGTAACTTAGAGGGACAGATTTTTTTTGGGGGGGGGAAGGGAGAGAAAACACCCAATGTCACCTGAATAAGTAGGAACAGTATACATATTGCACTAAGTATAAGCAGGGACTCCGGCAACTAACTATGACAGCATAACTAAAAGGGGAGAGCCAGAAGGTAACACACGCATGAGGGAGCCCCGGGACATAAAGCAGCCAGCCACTACACCGTCAACAAACTCGAGTGAGCAAGTGAGTGGGGACTGACGGCATCCATACATCCCAGTTTACCAAAACACTATATCTGAGGACCCTCCAGATCTACACCTTTACCTCATAAACACCATTAACAAAAGGCTTTACTAAACAGATATATTTTCAGCCTAGACTTAAAAACTGAGACTGTGTCTGATTCCCGAACACTACTTGGAAGGCTGTTCCATAACTATGGGGTTTTGTAAGAAAAGGCTCTGCCCCCTGATGTGGCCTTCACTATATGAGGTACCAGCAGATAGCCTGCACCTTTTGATCTAAGTAGGCGTGGCGGGTCATAGAGGAGCAGAAGTTCACTCAGGCACTGTGGTGCAAGACCATTCAGTGCTTTAAAGGTCAATAGTAGTACTTTATAATCAATACGAAATTTGATTGGGAGCCAATGCAGTGTGGATAAGATGTGGTCATATTTTCAAGATGTGGTCATATATTCAAGATGTGGTCATATTTTCTCGTTCTAGTAAGGACTCTTGCTGCTGCATTTTGAACTAACTGGAGCTTGCTTATGCACTTATTGGAACATCCAGACAGTAAGGCATTACAATAATCCAACCTGGAGGTAACAAAAGCATGAACTAGTTTTTCCACATCACATAGTGACATTAAATTTCTTATCTTAGCAATATTTCTGAGATGAAAGAAAGCTATCCGGGTAATGTTATCAATGTGAGTTTCAAATGAAAGACTGGGGTCAATAATCACTCCGAGGTCTTTTACTGCTGCACGTGAAGAAACAGAAAGGCCATCCAGAGTTACTGTGTAATCAGAAAACTTACTTCTAGCTGCATGTGGTCCTAGTACAAGTACTTCAGTCTTGTCAGAGTTAAGCAGAAGGAAATTAATAAGCATCCAGTGTCTAATGTCCTTTACACATTCCTCAATTCTGTTAAGCTGATGTCTCTCATCAGGTTTTGCAGAAACATACAACTGTGTGTCATCAGCATAACAGTGGAAACTAATACAATGTTTATGAATAATATCACCCAGAGGTAACATATATAAAGGAAAAAAAGCAGTGGACCCAAGACAGAACCTTGTGGAACGCCAAATTTTACCTCAGTATGTCTAGAAATATCACCATTTATATCAAAATACTGATAGCAATCAGTTAAATAAGACCTGAGCCAGGAGAGGGCCATTCTCTTAACTCCCACAACATTTTCTAGTCTATCCAGAAAATGGAATGATCAATGGTATCAAATGCTGCACTAAGGTCAATCAACACAAGCAGCGAGACACAGCCCTGATCAGACGCCAACAGTAGGTCGTTTACTACTTTAACCAAAGCTGTCTCTGTGCTATGATGAAGTCTAAATCCTGACTGATACATTTCATGGATGTTATTCCTATGTAAATATAAGCATAACTTTACTATTGAAATAGCCACAGCTTTTTCAAGGATCTTGGAGATAAAGGGGAGGTTTGATATTGGCCGATAATTGGACAGCTGACAGGGATCAAGGTCAGGTTTTTTAATCAGGGGTTTGATAACTGCTAGTTTAAAGGATTTGGGTACATAGCCAATCGTAAGAGAATAATTTATTACTTTTAGAAGCGGTTCAATTACTTCAGGTATTATCTGTTTGAATAGATGTGTAGGTAAGGGACCTAGTACACAAGTTGAGGCTTTTGATGCTGAGATTAATGAAAGTAATTCAGTTTCTTTTAGGGGAGTGAAACATTCTAATTGCTGATCTGATACAGTTATATTGTTAACTACAAGGTCACTTACACTGTCTGACCTTAAATTAGTAGTTTGAATTTTTTGTCGGATATTCTCAATTTTGGGGCGGCACGGTGGTGTAGTGGTTAGCGCTGTCGCCTCACAGCAAGAAGGTCCGCGTTCGAGCCCCATGGCCGGCGAGGGCCTTTCTGTGTGGAGTTTGCATGTTCTCCCCGTGTCCGCATGGGTTTCCTCCGGGTGCTCCGGTTTCCCCCACAGTCCAAAGACATGCAGGTTAGGTTAACTGGTGACTCTAAATTGACCGTAGGTGTGAATGTGAGTGTGAATGGTTGTCAGTGTCTATGTGTCAGCCCTGTGATGACCTGGCGACTTGTCCAGGGTGTACCCGACCTTTCACCCGTAGTCAGCTCTGATAGGCTCCAGCTTGCCTGCGACCCTGTAGAACAGGATAAAGCAGCTAGAGAAGATGAGATGAGCTATTCTCAATTTTGTCATTAAAAAAATTCATGAAATCGTTGCTACTACATACTACAAGTGTGCATGTGTCTATAGTGGACTTATTCCTAGTTAATTTTGCTACAGTATTAAATAGGAATCTAGGATTATTTTTGTTATCTTCTATTAGGGAGGTGAGATATGTTTATCTAGCAGCACTAAGAGCTTTTCTATACTTCAGGAAGTTCTCCTTCCATGCTAATTTGAACACTACCAATTTTGTTTGATGCCATTTATGTTCCAATTTTCGAGTGGTCTGTTTTAAAGTGCGAGTGTCATCATTATACCAGGGTGCTAATTTTTTGTCTCTGACCATTTTCCTTTTAAGAGGAGCTACATTATCTAAGGTATGGCAGAACATTGACTCAAAGCATTCAGTTGCCTGATCAAATTCTGCAGGGGCTGACAGTGACCCAGTCAAAGTTGATAACTCTGGGAAATCATTTATAAAGCTCTGTGCAGTATTTGACGTGAATGTACATTTAATACAGTAGCGTGGTGAGGTGCATATATTATTACTCAGACATATTTTGAATGAGATGAGATAATGATCTGAGATAACTTCAGACTGTGGAAGTATGACTATATTTTCTACGTTTAACCCAAATGTTAGTATTAGATCGAGGGTGTGACCACCATTATGGGTCGGTCCTATGACATTCTGATTAATCCCTACTGAATCTAAAATGGACACAAATGCTGTTTTCAAAGGTTCTTCTGGGTTATCGAAGTGAATATTAAAATCTCTGACAACTAAAGCTTTGTCTAAGGAAATAACCAGATCTGAGATAAAATCTGCAAATTCAGAAAGAAACTCAGAATATGGCCCTGGGGACCTGTAAATAATAAGTAATGGAATTAACTGGGTAGACTTATTTTTCGAGGCTACATACATTATGAGTATGAAGAACTTCAAATCTATTAAATTTATAACCAGGGTTTTGTGTTACACCTATGTAGATAATCATTATAAATAGCCACAATGCCTCCTCCTCTGCCAGTTAGACGAGGCTTGTGTATATAACTGTATCCAGGAGGACTCGCTTCATTTAATGCTATATATTCATTTGGCTTAATCCATGTTTCAGTTAAACAAAGTACATTAAACTCCTGATCAGTAATGCGTTCATTAACCATAAGCGCTTTAGATGTAAGAACCTATGACAGGTTCTTACATCTAAACTACAGGGTCTAATATTTAATACTAATATTTAATAACTACTAATATTTAATAGCCCCACCTTTAGATCAAAGGTTCTGGCAGCGGCTATACAGTCAGTATGATCTAATTTTATATCGATTAGGTTACTGGAACGGGCGGCACAGTGGTGTAGTGGTTAGCGCTGTCGTCTCACAGCAAGAAGGTCCGGGTTCGAGCCCCGTGGCTGATGAGGGCCTTTCTGTGTGGAGTTTGCATGTTCTCCCCGTGTCCGCATGGGTTTCCTCCGGGTGCTCCGGTTTCCCCCACAGTCCAAAGACATGCAGGTTAGCTTAACTGGTGACTCTAAATTGACCATAGGTGTGAATGTGAGTGTGAATGGTTGTCTGTGTCTATGTGTCAGCCCTGTGATGACCTGGCGACTTGTCCAGGGTGTACCCGCCTTTCACCCGTAGTCAGCTGGGATAGGCTCCAGCTTGCCTGCGACCCTGTAGAAGGATAATGCAGCTAGAGATAATGAGATGAGATGAGGTTACTGGAACAAACTCTCTGAATATTTCTATATATTGAATATTCATCCTGCAGCGCTTTTGGTGGCTATCCGTCAAGGAGGACGTCCAGGAGTTCGTGGCAGCCTGCGACACATGCTCCCGGAACAAGACAGCCAATTGACCCCCTGCTGGCTTACTAAGACCCCTCCCTACTCCGCATTGACCTTGGTCTCACATCACCCTGGACTTCATCACAGGACTCCCCAACTCAGGTGGCAATACATGCATCCTCACTGTCATTGACCGTTTTTCTAAGACCATCCATTTCATTCCTCTGCCCAAGCTCCCCTCAGCCAAACAGACTGTAGAACTACTCATCCACCATGTTTTCCTCCTACATGATCTGCCTACTGACATAGTTTCTGACCGGGGTCCTCAGTTCACTGCAGAGTTCTGGAGAGCCTTCTGCAAACTCATCAGGGCCACCTGTAGTCTCTCCTCAGGCTTCCACCCACAGACCAACAGCCAGGCAGAACGAGCTAGCCAGGCTTTGGAGTTTGCACTCAGGTGCATAGCGTCCAGGGATGCCAGTTCTTGGAGCAAGTACCTACCTTGGATCGAATACGCACATAACACTCTCTCTTCCTCTGCCACAGGTCTCTCTCCATTACAGTGCTCACTAGGGTACCAACTACCACTGTTCCCCAGCCAGGAGGAGGAGGTCGCTGTACCATCAGCCCAGGCCTTTATACACCACTGCAGGAGAACGTGGGCATTGGCCCGAAGAAGACTCATTCGCTCCGCACTCGCATCCAGGAAGCAGGCCGACAAACATTGCTCCAAGGCACCCACCTACTGAGTGGGTCAACGAGTTATGCTCTCCACACACCACCTGCCACTTAGGGCCATCTCTTGCAAGCTGGCACCCAGGTTCCTTGGACCCTTCCTCATCAAGAAGGTAATCAACCCATGTTCCATTAGACTGGCATTACCACTCACCATGCGACATGTTCACCCTACTTTTCATGTATCACAGCTTAAACCTCTGGTCTCCAGTCCTTTGCTTCCACCCTCCAAATCCCTTCCTCCTCCCAGGCTCATTGATGGCAGCAAGACCGGTTACGGTGATACGCGAACTGCAGGGGGTCCAGTGAGGGAGGCAGCAGGGTCTTTATGTGCCTCATGATGAGCATCTCGAAGCACTTCATAATGGTGGGTGTGAGTGCAATGGGACAGTAGTCATTGACGCAGGACACTGAAGACTTCTTTGGCATGGGGATGATGGTAGTGGTCTGAAGCACTTTGGAACGATGGCGTTGTTCAGGCAGATGTTGAAGATGTCAGTGAGAACATCTGCCAGCTGGTTCACACATCCTCTGAGCACTTTACCAGGGATGTTGTCTGGTCCAGTTGCCTTCTGTGGGTTGACTCTGCATAGTTTTCCAAGTGCTGTGGTCAGACACAGCACCTGGTCATTGGGAAGAGGGATGATCTTCCTTGCTGCCACGCCGTTCTGTGCTTCAAACCATGCATAGAAGCTGTTCAGCGCATCTGGAAGGGAGGCATCATTGTCACAAGCAAGTGGTGTTGTCCTATAGTTCGTGATGGCCTGGATGTCCTGACACATGTGCCATGTCACTGCTGTTTTGGAAGTAGCTGTGGTTTCTCTGGGCATGTGCACACTTTGCTGCTCTGATGGCCTGAGACAGTTTGGCCCTAGCTGCTCTCAGGGCCGCTCTGTTGCCCACTCTGAAGGTAGTATATTGGGTCCTCAGTAGTGCACACACCTCTGCAGTAATCCACGGCTTCTGGTTGGGGCGAGTGGTGATGGTCTTAGAGACAGTAACTTTATCAATGCACTTGCTGATGTAGCTGGTCACTGATGCTGTGTACTCTTCTAAGTTAGTGCAGCTGCTATTGGTTGCAGCCTCCCTAAACATGTCCCAGTCAGTTTTCTCAAAACAGTCCTGGAGAGCAGAGATGGCTCCTTCTGGTCAGGTTTTCACCTGTCTTAGAACTGGTTTGGAGCATTTGACGGACGGTCTGTATGCTGGAAATAGCATAATAGAGATGTGGTCTGAGTAGCCGAGGTGGGGGCGGGGCTCCACCCGGTATGCACTGGGAATGTTTGTGTAAACAAGATCCAGCGTGCTCGCCCCTCTCTCATTGCAAAGTCCACATACTGATGGAATTTAGGGAGCACTGACCTGAGGTTTGCATAGTTGCAATCTCTGGTGACAATAAACAGTCCATCTGGGTGTGCATTCTGCAGTTCGTTTGATAGCACCATACAGTACACAGCGCTTCCTTAGCATTAGCACCAGGGGGAATATAAACTTCGGTTATGAATATGGAAGTGAATTCCCATGGTAAGTAAAACAGTCTACATCTAACAGTCACAAACTCCACTAGCAATGAGCAATAATGAGAGACTAGCACCGAATTCCTGCACCATTCTGTGTTGATGTAAATACACAAGCCACCTCCACGAGTCTTACTGTACAGAGCTGCATCTCTGTCAGCTCAGAATGAAGCTAGCCCATCCAGCTGGATGGCGGTGTCCGGAACTCGGTCGCTGAGCCACGTCTCTGTGAAAACAAGCACACAGCAGTCTCTAAACTCACGCTGGGTAGTCTGCTGGAGTCGGATATAGTTGAGTTTATTTTCCAGGGAACAGACATTGGAGAGTAGAATGGATGGGAGAGCCAGCTGGCTAGGGTTAGCTGTTAGCCTAGCATGGACACCCTCATGCTTGCTGGAAAGATTGATAAAATATGTATGAATATAGCCACACAGGTGCAAACACTTCAAAATCTGGAACCATTGGATAAAGAGAGAGGGGGTCGTAATACAATGTCAACATTTAGTTTAATTGATGTTGAGACTCTGAGAAAAACAGTACAAAGTCTCAGCTCCTCCACATCTGAACTGGACATTTTACCTACAGTCTTTTTCAAATCTGTTCTTCACCTAATATCAGATGAGGTACTTCAGATTATCAACACCTCCTTACGAACTGGCATGTTTCCTTCATCTCTGAAAAAAGCTGTTGTAAGACCCCTACTGAAAAAGAATAACCTGGATGTCTCAGTACTCAACAACTACAGGCCCATATCCAATTTGCCATTCGTTGGTAAAATAATTGAAAAAATTGTTTTTAATCAATTAACTGCCTTCCTGACATCAAACGGATGTTTTGATAAGTTTCAGTCAGGTTTTTGTGCCAATCATAGCACTGAAACAGCTCTTACTAAAGTCAAGAATGACCTACGTCTTAATTCTGATGCTGGTAAAACATCAGTCTTGGTGCTTTTAGACTTAAGTGCTGCATTTGACACGGTAGATCATTTCATACTGTTACATCGACTGGAGCATTGGGTTGGATTTACTGGTATAGTAATCAACTGGTTAAAATCTTACCTACAACAAAGATTTTTTTATGTGGCCATTGGAGGCCACAGTTCATCACCCGTGTCCTTGAACTGTGGGGTTCCCCAGGGCTCAATCCTGGGACCATTACTATTCAACCTTTATATGCTCCCACTTGGACAAATTATTAAGAATAACTCAATAAACTTCCATAGCTATGCAGATGATACTCAGCTTTACTTAGCTATGTCACCTAATGACTATGCCTCTCTTGAGTCTCTTCATAGATGCATTGACCAAATTAACAAATGGATGTCTCACAATTTTCTTCAGCTGAACGCAGATAAAACTGAAGTAATTATATTTGGCAAAAAGGAGGAAAGGCTTAGGATTGCCACTGTTCTTGAAACTAAGGGGCTTAAAGCAAAGGATACTGTCAAAAACCTTGGTGTCCTTATTGACAGTGAACTTAACTTCAACAGTCATATGAAAGTGGTAAAAAAGTCTGCATTCTATCACCTAAAAAACATTTCTAAACTCAGGGGTCTCATGTCAAAGCATGATCTAGAAAAACTTATTCATGCTTTCATCTCCAGTAGGGTTGATTACTGCAATAGCCTTTTCACAGGTCTTCCAAAAAAGACCATCAAAGGGCTTCAACTAATCCAAAATGCAGCAGCAAGGGTTCTTACAAGAACAAAAAGGGTAGTCCATATCACTCCAATCCTAAGGTCTCTGCACTGGCTCCCAGTGAGCTATAGAATTGACTTTAAGGCATTACTTCTTCTATTTAAAACATTAAATGGGATGGGACCCAGCTACCTACTGGATATGTTTCAATTATATGCACCAACTAGGTCTCTAAGATCACAGGAGAAAAACTTGCTAGTAATACCAGCTGTCAAAACGAAGTGTGGTGAAGCAGCCTTTAGTTGCTATGCTGCTAAGCTTTGGAACCAACTTCCAGATGATATCAAAAATGCTCCTACTGTTGTTAGTTTTAAATCCAGGCTCAAGACAAAGCTGTTTTCAGATGCTTTCACTTGATTAATTTTTACCTAAAGTGTAATTAATTTCCTTTAACATAATTTCTTTTAATTTTGATTTTAATGATTTTACTTTAATTCTTTATTTTAATTTCTTTTTAATTTTGGATTTTAATGATTTCACTTTTACTTTAATTCTTTGTTACTGTTCTTATGCTTTTATTTTTTGTGAAGCACACTGAATTGCCTGTGTGTATGAAATGCGCTATACAAATAAACTTGCCTTGCCTTGCTGCATTTCTGCCTCCTCACACACCACTTCTGATGACTCCTCCCTGTGTCACGGGCCTCAGGCGAGGCGGAGGACTGGAGGCCTGTTCTTTGTAGCAGGCCAAGGTCGCGTAGTTTCTCCAGCAAATCATCTTTTATGATGTTTTCTGTATGGTATCTGTATTGTAGGAGTATCTGACCATCGTCAACTTCCAGATGATATCAACTTCAACTACTCAACTGACCAACTATGTATCAACTACTCAACTGGCGCTTATGTCTGTAGACATAAGCGCCAGTTGATCCGGCGCTCATGTCTACCATCGTCAGATACTCCTACAATACAGAAGGTAACACAGACATGAAGCCGCTCTGGGACTTACAGCGACCAGCAACTCCTTCGTCAACAAACCTCAGTGAATGCATGACAGTGAGGGGAGATGGTTTACTTCCTACCTTGCAGATCGGTTTCAATGCACACATCTGCAAGGTCAAAATAAAAAAAAAACTCAGGTCACCTGCGGGGTACCCCAAGGAAGTGTGCTGGGTCCCCTGTTATTTTGCTTGTATGTAAATGTCTTATCCAATGTCATTGAAAAGTGCAGCATTCATATGTATGCTGACGATACAGTTCTCTACTATTCAGCTGGTTCCGTGAGGGAGTGTGAAGAGACGGTCTCTAAGGATATGAAGAGAGGATATGAAGACTGGTTAAATGAAAACAAACTGCTACTCCACCCGGAAAAGACCAAATCAACGCTGTTCAGACTTCCACAGAAACTGAGGCACGTTGGGAGATCACTCGGCATAACAGATGGGGTGAACGTCTACGAACAAGTTAACTCGTTCACTTACTTGGGCATCACTCCAGTGGGCAGCACATGTCGCAAAAATCACGAAAAAAATCCTTGGTGGTCTCGGTGCCATGGGACGTGTCAGAGCCTTTGTTACAAAGGAAATACTTCAAATTATGTGTCAGACTCTGTTATTGTCTCATCTGGACTACTGTGCCACAGCATGGCTTCCAAGTTTAGTAGTGGGTAATAAAACACAAACATTACAACTGGAAAGGCTGTTAAACAGAGCTGCAAGGCTTATCACTGGACACACACTTCAAGAACATGTCCCAGTTGATATCTTGCGAGCTGAGGCAGGGCTGGAGATGGTGACTAAACGGACAGAAATGAATACTCTTGCCACAGTTTTCAAGTCAGTACGTGGAAGGGCATCGTCGTACATGTCATCACTGTTCAGATGGAAGTCTCCTCCAACACTGAGAGTCCCAACACGTATTGAGGCTAAATGGTTAAGGGATGACGACCCCCACCTGCTTCATTGTCCCTTGACTAAAGTAGTTTCATATCATAGCAGCCTACATTATTACGGTGCTCAACTATGGAACACTCTACCTCTGAATCAACGAAATATATTACAGCTTAGGACATTTAAATGTAGCATTACCAGTAACACCCGTAAATCCACATCACTGTAATTCTTTTATGTTTACATTTGTGTATTTATGGTATTGTAATTGCGATTCATTTTGTAATGATGTTGTTTTATGTTATTATGTAGTGTTTATTGTAGTGTTTATTGTAGTGTATGATGATCCCAGGACTACCTGAAAAACAGGTCAATAGTGACCTGAGTGTTTGTTACTGGTTAAATAAATAAATAAATAAAGGGGAGACAGCATCCAAACATCCCAGTTTACTAAAACACTCTATGCCTGTGAACTTTCCAGATCTGCTCCTAAGAAACCTAAGAAAAAAATGCAAAAAAAAAAAAATCAATATAGCTCTCTGTGTTGTCTAATGGAGCTTTCATAGTGACGTTTCATAAGTATATTTTGATGTCAAACCTTTTTTATTATTATTGTTATTCAAGGCTGCAAGTTGGGGGCAAGCAAGAAAAACAAATGTGGATGATAGTGCTGGTTAAAAAAAAAAATCTTGTTACTGAATGAATATTTGGACATCGACATCTCAATCAAAATTATTTCATTGTCATTACTCCAGTATTGCTGTATAACTAATAATAACATCTGTTATTTTTGGGACACCCCTCCTAGAACTGCCACCTTATTGTGGTGGAGGGGTTTGTGTGCTTGAATGATCCTAGGAGCTATGTTGTCGGGGGCATTATGCCCCTGTCAGGGTTTCCCAAGGCAGACAGGTACTAGGTGACAGGCCAGACCAAGAGCAGGTCACCAAAAACCCCTATGGAGAAAAAAGCAAGGACCGTGACGTCGCCCGGTATGACGCAGCCGGGGCCCCACCCTGGAGCCAGGCCCGGGGTTGGGGCTCGTATGCGAGCGCTTGGTGGCCGGGCCTTTGCCTATGGGGCCCGGCCGGGCTCAGCCCGAAGAGGTGACGTGGGCCCGACCTCCTGTGGGTTCACCACCCACAGAGGTAGCAGTAGGGGTTTGGTGCAGTGTGGATTGGGTGGCAGTCGAAGGCAGGGGCCTCGACGACCTGATCCCCAGACACAGCAGCTGGCTGTTGGGACATGGAATGTCACTTCGCTGGGGGGAAAGAGCCTGAGCTTGTGCGGGAGGTTGAGAGGTAGAGATAGTCGGGCTCACCTCCACGCACAGCTTGGGCTCTGGAACCCAGCTCCTCGAGAGGGGCTGGACTTTCCACTTCTCTGGAGTCGCCCGTGGTGAGCGGCGGCGGGCTGGTGTGGGCTTGCTTATAGCTCCCCAGCTCAGCCGCCATGTGTTGGAGTTTACCCCAGTGAACGAGAGGGTCGCCTCTCTGCGCCTTCGGATTGGGGAGAGGGCTCTTGCTGTTGTTTGTGCCTACGGGCCAAATAGCAGTATAGAGTATCCGGCCTTCTTGGAGTCCCTGGGAGAGGTACTGAGGGGTGCTCAGACTGGGGACTCCATTGTGCTACTGGGGGACTTCAATGCTCACGTGGGCGACGACAGTGACACCTGGAGGGGCGTGGTTGGGAGGAACGGCCTCCCCGATCTGAACCCGAGTGGTGTTTTGTTATTGGACTTCTGTGCTAGTCACGGTTTGTCCATAACGAACACCATGTTCGAGCATAGGGGTGTCCATAAGTGCATGTGGCACCAGGACACCTTAGGTCGAAGGTCGATGATCGACTTTGTAGTCGTTTCATCTGCTCTCCGGCCCTATGTCTTGGACACTCGGGTGAAGAGAGGGGCTGAGCTGTCAACTGATCACCACCTGGTGGTGAGTTGGATCCGCTGGTGGAGGAGGAAGCTGGACAGACCTGGCAGGCCCAAATGTATGGTGAGGGTCTGCTGGGAACGTCTGGCCGAGCACTCTGTTGGGGAGGTCTTTAACTCCCACCTCCGGGAGAGCTTTTCCCAGCTTCCGAGGGAGGCGGGGGACATTGAGTCTGAGTGGACCATGTTCTCTACCTCCATTGTGGACACAGCTGTTCGGAGCTGTGGCCACAAGGTCTCCGGTGCCTGTCGTGGCGGCAATCCCTGAACCCGGTGGTGGACACCAGAAGTAAGGGATGCTGTCAAGCTGAAGAAGGAGTCCTTTCAGGCCATGTTGACCTCCGGGACTCCTGAGGCAGCTGACGGGTATCGGCAGGCCAGGCGTGCTGCAGCTCGGGCAGTTGCGGAGGCAAAAACTCGGAACTGGGAGGAGTTCGGGGAGGCCATGGAGAAGGACTACCGGTCAGCCTCGAAGAAATTCTGGCAAACCGTCCGGCGCCTCAGGAGGGGGAAGCAGTACTCTGCCAACACTGTTTACAGTGTGGGTGGGGAGCTGTTGACCTCGACTGGGGACATTGTCGGGTGGTGGAAGGAATACTTTGAGGATCTCCTCAATCCCACTGTCATGTCTTCCACTGAGGAGACTGAGGCTGATGACTCAGAGGCGGACTCGTCCATTACCCAAGCCGAAGTCACTGAGGTGGTTTGCAAGCTCCTCGGTGGCAAGGCACCGGGGGTGGATGAGATCCGCCCTGAGTATCTCAAGTCTCTGGATGTTGTGGGGCTGTCTTGGTTGACACGCCTCTGCAACATCGCGTGGCAGTCGGGGACAGTGCCTCTGGAGTGGCAGACTGGGGTGGTGGTCCCTCTTTTTAAGAAAGGGGACCGGAGAGTGTGCTCCAATTATAGGGGAATCACACTTCTCAGCCTCCCAGGGAAAGTTTACTCCAGGGTACTGGAGAGGAGAATTCAACCAATAGTCAAACCTCGGATCCAGGAGGAATAATGTGGTTTTCGTCCTGGTCGCGGAACACTGGACCAGCTCTATACCCTTCATAGGGTGCTCGAGGGTTCATGGGAGTTTGCCCAACCAGTCCACATGTGCTTTGTGGATCTGGAGAAGGCATTCGACCGTGTCCCCCGTGGTATTCTGTGGGGGGTGCTTCGGGAGTATGGGGTTTGGGGCTCTTTGCTAAGGGCTGTCCGGTCCCTGTACGAACGGAGCAGGAGTCTGGTTCGCATTCCTGGCAGTAAGTCAGACCTGTTCCCAGTGCATGTTGGACTCCGGCAGGGCTGCCCTTTGTCACCAGTTCTGTTCATAATTTTTATGGACAGAATTTCTAGGCGCAGCCAGGGGCCGGAAGGAATCCTGTTTGGGAACCACAGGATTTCATCTCTGCTTTTTGTGGATGATGTTGTCCTGTTGGCTTCTTCAAACCAGGACCTTCAGCATGCACTGGGGCGGTTTGCAGTCGAGTGTGAAGCGGCTGGGATGAGAATCAGCACCTCCAAGTCCGAGGCCATGGTTCTTGACCAGAAAAGAGTTGCTTGCCCTCTCCAGGTTGGTGGAGAAGCCCTGCCTCAAGTGGAGGAGTTTAAGTATCTCGGGATCTTGTTCACGAGTGAGGGAAGGATGGAGCGTGAGATCGACAGGCGGATCAGTGCAGCCTCCGCAGTGATGCGGTCGCTTTACCGGTCCGTCGTGGTGAAGAAGGAGCTGAGCCAAAAGGCGAAGCTCTCAATTTACTGGTCGATCTATGTTCCGACTCTCACCTATGGTCATGAGCTTTGGGTAATGACAGAAAGAACAAGATTGCGGATACAAGCGGCCGAAATGAGTTTCCTTCGCAGGGTGGCTGGGTGCTCCCTTAGAGATAGGGTGAGAAGCACAGTCACTCGGGAGGAGCTCGGAGTAGAGCCGCTGCTCCTCCACATCGAGAGGAATCAGCTGAGGTGGCTCGGGCATCTTTTTCGGATGCCTCCTGGACGCCTCCCTGGGCATGTCCCCCTGGAAGGAGGCCCCGGGGAAGACCCAGGACACGCTGGAGGGACTATGTCTCTTGGCTGGCCTGGGAACGCCTCGGTGTTCTTCCCGAGGAGCTGGCCGAGGTGTCTGGGGAAAGGGAAGTTTGGGCTTCCATACTTAGACTGCTGCCTCTGCGACCCGGTCCCGGATAAGCGGAAGAAGACGAGACGAGACGAGATTTTTGGGACATTCACTGGTATGTGATGTGATGTGATGCCCCTTTACCTGTGGCTGTATACAGTCAAGACACAGAAGCAGAAGAAGGAGAAGAACCACAAGAATAATAAGAAGAGACCTTTATTTCTCTCACATACATTACAGTATAGTGAAATTCTTTCTTTACACATGGCAGCTTTTTTAGAAAGATGGGATCAAAGCACAGGGTCAGCTAGGAACAGGAGAAGATAGGATTAAGAGCCATGCTCAAGGGCCCAACAATGGCTTTTATATGGCATTATCCACTGTAAGCAGCAGATGATTTAATCAGATTTTGGAATTGATCAAAACAGGGTCAAGGTCACAGCAAGGTCAAATTTTTGAAAAAGTTTTTCTTCAATAACTTCCTTCTGTTTAAGTATATGTTATGAGTATTTCTGACATACAAATTAGTCACAAGAAGTCGGAATATAAGGTGAAAATTCAAATTCAATCAAAATTGCTTGAAACTGCTCTCATTGAATTCAGAAATGAACGCAGAACAACCAGAGGTGGACAGTAACGAAGTACATTTACTTCAGTACTGTACTTAAGTACACTTTTTGAGTATCTGTACTTTACTTGAGTATTAATTTTTTTGGCAACTTATCACTTTAACTTCACTACATTTGAAAGACAATTATCGTACTTTTTACTCCACTACATTTCTATCAAGGTCCTCATTACTTGTTACTATGAAGCAGAGTGGATGTTTTTTTTTTCTTTTCTAAAACGTGATTGTTTTTTTCGCAGGTGACACTGAGAGCTTATCAGTAATCACTAGGGTCACATCACATCCATAGACTGGATAAAATCAACATAAATGATTTCTCCGCACCATTATTTGAACACGATCAGGCAGAACGGAAGGAGGTGGTTCTTCTGGGGAATGCACGCACTCATGGCTTTAGCTAGAACCCATGTTTCAGTTTTCTGAAAGGATTAAAGATTTGTTTCGTTTTAAGCATTTGTTTTGTTTGCCTAAAACGGAGCACATCGCAGCCTACAAAAACTTGCCGTCCAACCTGCGGAAGCATATTGAGGTATGAAAAAGTTTTATTACAAGATAAAGCTTGCAATGAAGTTTTATGTGCTTTTAAAGCTAGCGATAACGTTGCAATAGCTATGCAGTCTGGTTAGTCAAATGACTTTCTATGGATTTGCCCGTCAAGTTGCCATAGCCTTGTCCATGGCTAACAATAACATATAGCTAGTTAAGTTGGACACTGTTAGTTAGCATGTAAAAACAGAGTTATACCAGCATGAATAACGTTAACTTATTTGAAGTGCTTTCAGAAATGTTTTAGCATAATATTGTCAAATAAACAAAATGTAGAAATCTTTATTTTTTAGTAATATCAGGTACCCAATATGATTTTGAGTTTGAAAAGATTTTGCTAGCATGTCAAGTGGAGCTTCACTGACTAGCTAGCTTAACATTAAACCACCATGATTCCACAGGCAAATTTATATGTGCATGAATACATGCATGCACGTGCACACATGAGACCTGTGAGATGGAAAATATTGTACTAGTCAGTCACAACAAATTGCTGGAATTTTTTGTTTTGATGTCAGATGATGGTCTTGCACTTTTTTTTGGTCTTGCTTAAAGCAGTGTTACTGTTGGGCAGTTATTAAGCTTGAGGTGTGGACCTGGGTTTTAAGCAGGTTGGACTGTCATTTTTACATTTACAGCTATTCCACTGTCTTCCTGATTAACATACACATACATGTGTGCACACACTGCCAGAGCTGGGTCAGAACATTACCATGCTGTTTTGTGGGGGTGGGGAGGAGTGTTACAATTAAAAAAAAGAAAAGAAAAGAAAATGACTGGCTTTTTTTCAGTTCAGTTGTGTTTCATTTTGTAACATTCTACTAGGCGTTTATTCTACAGGTTCTACAAGCTAGTCAGTAAATCCAGTCGGTTACTTCAGAGGCATTAGGTTTTGTAAGCACTGTAGCAACAATGCGTTGACAGAAAATGTACTTTTAGTACTGAAGCATTTTTAACAGCAAATACTTCAGTACTTTAAATGAAGTAAAATTTTGACTGTACAACTTTCACTTGTAGGCGGCACAGTGGTGTAGTGGTTAGCGCTGTCGCCTCACAGCAAGAAGGTCCGGGTTCGAGCCCCGTGGCTGGCAAGGGCCTTTCTGTGTGGAGTTTGCATGTTCTCCCCGTGTCCACGTAGGTTTCCTCCGGGTGCTCTGGTTTCCCTCACAATCCAAAGACATGCAGGTTAGCTTAACTGGTGACTCTAAATTGACCGTAGGTGTGAATGTGAGTGTGAATGGTTGTCTGTGTCTATGTGTCAGCCCTGTGATGACCTGGCGACTTGTCCAGGGTGTACCCGCCTTTCACCCGTAGTCAGCTGGGATAGGCTCCAGCTTGCCTGCGACCCTGTAGAACAGGATAAAGCGGCTAGAGATGAGATGAGATGAGATGGGATGGGATGGGATGGGATGGGATGGGCCTCATCACTGAATGAGATCAAAAGTTTTTTCTTAATAACGTTTTCATTTTTCAAGATATTTACTTGGAAATTAGCAGGCACATAGATGGTTGTATACTAAATACAAATTTGAAAATTAGTAAATAGCAATTATGCAAATTAGCATTTAATTAGTATTACTTAATTATGTTAAATAATTACACAATTTTACATAATTAATTATGTAGAATTGTTAAATCAGTAAACTCAATTAAAAAGTAATAAAAGATTATTTCTAATACCCTGTTTGTGCTCTGTAGGCCTTTGTATTTCTCAAAAGTATGGCCTACTCGTGTTTATATTAAAGAATATAAATGATAATATTCACAATATTAAACTTGAAAAAAAAACTGTGTGAGCCACATCTAATAAACAATTCAAATTAATTGAATTGAAACTGACACTCGCGTTTCTGACTTCTGGTTTTTTTTAAATATCATTCCAACCACTAAGATCTCAATATTTTTAATCAAAATAACTATAGTTATATTCTAAAATAGTTACTTATTTACATGAGTCAGTTTTATTTGAAAAAAAAAATATGAAAACTCACTTCAGAGTCTCCCATGAATCATAACATCAAAACTAGCTGACGGAAAATTTTGCTGAATACTTCATCAGAAACAGTGAGAGCCAGAGAACATCCCTATAAAAGTTATCTGATTGATATTCATGAGTAATCCAGTCGGAAACCGATCAGAAGAGAGACAACCTGACTATTTTCTCGTGACTCAGAAAGCGCCGGCAGTTTCCTGACGTCACGTGAGCAGAGAGTGTACTGTACTCTGTTGTACCAACTTCAACCTGCCATTACTCTCCAAAGTACTGAACAGGGGTAGGTTTCCTGATAACGTTGCTCTTTAGGGCTAAAGAGCAAGTTGAGAGACTCTCTTAAGCAACGAACGTTTTTCTGAACTCACTTGTAAGAAGGAGTCTAAAGAGCAACAGGACAAAAAGTGTCTTTGCAGTGCGCGTCCCCGATATAGGCATTAGTAGTTACTAAAGGCAATCATCCTATTGTTGCTGAAGGTATTAGTAGTTGCTAAATCCAGTTGATAAGGTCACATGGCATTCATTTTTAACCAAAATCTAATGAAATAAAAAGTGTTTTAAAATAAGATAATATATAGTATCATCTGGAAGTATTACATATATAATGTGGCAATTAATTAATGAAACTATTTTACGGTTTTGGGCATTTTTTTTATTCCAAGTGTATTTGTAATTAAATGAACAAATGTTCACATGAAAGAATGAGCAAATAATAAGCTAAATAATGTGTTCCCCGTGCTTGCTCATTTCACTATACCCCCTGATCATGCAGTCAGGATTATTTCAACCTGTTATCCACAGTGCCAAGTGGGCAATGTTCTCCCTTATAAGTGGGTGCACGCAGAGAGAACTTTCTCTCTCTCTCTTGCGTGCGCGCGCGCACACACGCAATATTAGAGGTGCAGAAATGTCTCATTTATGACACTAAATTAGTTAATCACTCGCCTAATGGAGTTAAATTTGATTAAAATGTAGTGATATAAATGTGACATTCCTATATCCATACGTAATTCCATAACATATTTAAATATATTCATAATGTTTTTCATATATTTATTTAATAATTAACTCAATGTACTTGCAGTGTACAAGAAAAATAATTTAACACCATCAGCAGATTCAACACCAGTCTCCCCCATTGACTGTGAGATTCTCTTGGAAGCGCATGCGCATTCTGTGTATTTGGCGGTGAGCGAGTTGCTCTTTGTTTTGAAGGAGTGGTCCGGGTCTCTTGTAAATTCCAAGCAACTAAGGACTACTTGTGGTATACGATGTTGTTCGGGAAAACCACATTAACTTGACAATGGATCTTAAGAGGTAATTTAAGATCCATTGGCCTTAAGAGGCTTTAGGGAAACCCACCCCAAATCTTAACAAGATAAAGCTCTTTGGAAAGCAGAGATTATAAGCTTTTTAATGATAGTATTCATGATATAAAATATTCAAGAGTTGAATATGACAGGTTTGAAAACTTAGATGAGTGTCTGCATGCACAATTTTCAACGCATGGCCAGCGAGCGTCTGCTATGCATGCAAGAAGGACTGAGCTTGTGGCAGAGGCATCCCTATCGAGGCTGTTGGTTTCAAGTTCTACTTTTTTCATATAGGCACAATAGCCAGAGCTTAACGCCTACTGTGAAAGCACCCTAAACCTTTCAAGCTTGGAAAGCAGAGACTGTCTTTCTACCAAGGCTGGTTCGGAGCAGTGCCTAATCATGAACCAATTCTTTGTGTTTCGACAACAAAAGAACAAGCTGTTAGGGAGTAAAACCTGTCCCAGAGCATCTCCAACTCTTTGCTGGGCTAGAACAAAGCATCGCATACATCAGGGGCTAGCAGCAGGATTATCGTGACAGGGTACAACTTTGTGACTGCCATTTAAAAAAAAACAACAACAAACAACAGAGCTAGTGTAGCATCTAGTCTGACTAATCCAAAAAAGAAGAAGAAGAAAAATAAGAGTTGATGTAGTCTACCACTGTTGCTGTTGTGGTTGATGCAATTGGCACTAGCTGGCCGTGCGGTGAAAATTGTGCATGCAGACACTAGCAACCAGGCTAGCAACGGTAGCTGTGGGGCTAACGGTGCTAGCCACAGGGCTAGCAGCTGGTGAAATGGAGATGTTCAGCGATGTAATGACGTGGCTCTTTAGCCCGTGGAAAAACAGACTGTTTCTTATGCTGTGTTCACACTTATACCGGTACGAAAGTGGTATAACTGTATCAATACAAAGTATACCGGTACAGTTTAGTGCATCTGTCCACACTAGCAAGAAATGTTTGCGGTTTTCTTTCACGGTAGTTGAAATGCGCGTGCGTGAAATGTTTCCGTGGTTACCGAGTAACTTCCTTCCGAGAATATGGCGGATGAAACAACGTGTGTGTGCTTTTTGTTGTCAATGTACAGTCTGTATTTCTGGTGGTCATTTATTCAGTCGAATTGTATAAAATGCGCGAGGCAGTTGAGAAAGAAACAAAGAAAACGAATCTCCCTTTCTCCCTCTTCCCTTCTCTTCCTCTCCCTTTCTCCCTCTTTCCTTCTCTTCCCCTCCCTTTCTCTCCCTTTTTCCCTCTTCCTCCTTTCTTCCTCCCTCCTTCCCCCTCCCTCCCTCCTCCCCCTCTCCCTTTCTCCCCCCTTTCTTTGCTCCATGTAGCTCCACGGTCGTTTCATTTTCGCATGCGCATTATATTTGTATCGATACAGAACAGCTTCATCTGTCCACACGACAGCGAAGCGCCACAGTACCGATACTGTACCGGTACGAAACCCATACATTTGTGGGTTTCGTACCGATACAGTTATACCGCTACAGTACCGGTATAATTGCTAGTGTGGACAGGTGTTGCGGTATGAAAGTAGTTTCGTATCGGTACAAAATCCCTAGTGTGGACAGGGTATTAGAAGGTTCGCATGATGAACCAACACTAGCACCAGTCCAGAACTAGGACCTGGCTCATGTTGGTGGAAAGAAGGTAACAGAGGCCCAGGACAAGAAAGAGTTTGCGTGTTTATTGGTTGCCAGAATTTCATTTGGAATTGGCCGGCATATTAGTAGTTTGTTTGCCATCGCAAGTGTACTTTAATTTCCATAATATAATAACTGATAAAATATTCAAGCATGATGGTATAAGCAACAAACTACTGTACCATAAATTCTGGACTAGCATGGGAACCCAAAAAACTCTAATTAATTTGCATCTTACATTTATTCCAGTGCAAAATAATATACATCACTTTGTATTGAAGCCTAGGTCTTGAGAGCTGTTAGAAAAAAAGTCTTATCATCTGTAAATAACAAACATTCACTTTTTTTAAAGCCTGTGGAGAGGAAATGCCATTCTTCATCCTTTCAAAGCACGAGTGAGAAATGGCCTGATGCTGATATGTGGCCAGTCAGCTCTCTTGCCCTCGTAATTGGAGACAAGTAAAATCATGACTTGAAGCAAATCAATTTCTTTAACGTCCAGTTTGCTTAACTTTACTGTTGCATACAGATCTCATCACAAGCACAGAGTTTCTCACTCTCTTTCCTCTGTGTGTGTGCTGCCTTCATCTCTTTCTTATCTCAAACCACTTTGCATGTAAATTACGCAAACAAAACACACACAGAGGACAGAAGTGCTGGCTGATACAGGGATATTATACAGCTAAGCATAAATGAGCATGTTTACATACCCAATATGTGTTCAAACACTCAGGACAGCATGTGTAGGTGGCTTTGTTTCCACTCATGTGGCTGTTGTTTTTGCTATGTTGATGCTGATAGTGAATTGACTGTAGGCCTTTGTTTCGGAGAACCATGCAAGTGTTAGCAGCTTGCAGCAAAAGCAGTTTTCAGTGATTTAATGCCCTACCCTCCTCTTCTTTCAGTTCTAGATGACTACATTTAGCTGCAGCAATTCGTGTTCAGCAATGCTCAGACACTACACATTCATTCTTCTCTCTTCTCCAGCATGGACTGACAGAGAAAACTATTGCAAACTGAACAGTCTGTTCTCACTGTATTTACTTAGTCACTCAGACTGTCTCTCCCCAGCTTACTCTGATGAACACAATTATAGTCAAAGTAAAAGCAGTTAATATTTTCATGTTTTTAGTCTGTTAAAACTAGACGGGCTTTCGATTTCATAAAATCGGTGAAATTTAGTTCCCTCTGAGATTTGGTCATTGTAATATATGTTTATTTCTGTAATATCTCACAAAATATCAGGCCATTCTGTGGCTGGTAAGTTATTTAATTTGAGGGGATTCCCTAGCAAATAATGTGCATGAAAGCACTCGCTTCACACAGTCAAGCAGACAGAGGAAGTCCGTGTGCGCATGTGCATGCTTACCTTTGGCTTCTTCTTCTTCTTCTTCTTCTTCATATTTTGGGTTTTACGGCAGCTAGCATTCAGTGTTGCATTACTGCCATCTACAGGTTTATCTTGACTGTGCACTGACAGTTACATCATTCTGTCGCTAAACGAACAGCTGATCACACTGAGGTGCTCGCTAACCGCCGATATTTATTAATTTGGTCCTGCATTTCCTTTCCTTCACAACATAATGTCTGTTCTTCTCACTTTCCGTTACTGTAGTCGGTCTTTCATGTTTCATTTGTGTCCTCCATTTTTCTCTCCTCTTTCAAATTTGTATCCCACAATGCCTTACACGAACAGGAAAAGCCCACACATGATGCATGACATAGTATCTTGAATTGGGTCATGTGAAGCAGGAAAAAATAGTGGCGAATTTAGGGCCAGGTGGGGGCACCTGGGGGCACCTGGGGGCGTCGTGGCTCAGGTGGATAAGGCGCCATACCATAAATCCGGGGACCCGGGTTCGATTCCGGCCCGAGGTCATTTCCCGATCCCTCCCCGTCTCTCCCTCCCGCTCATTTCCTGTCTCTACACTGTCCTATTCAATAAAGGTGCAAAAAGCCCCAAAAAAAAAAAAATCTTTAAAAATTTGGGGACGCACCTGCCCATTGCCCAAGTGGAAGCCCAGATACCGTACTTCCACCCACCCAATCGCACACTTCTTTGGGTTGGCTGTGAGACCCGCTCGCCTCAGCAACCCAAGGATGGCCCTCAGGTGTTGCAGATGCCGCGGCCAGTCATTACTATAGATAATGATGTCGTCGAGGTATGCGGCCGCATAGATGGTGTGGGGGCGGAGGACCCTGTCCATAAGCCGCTGGAACGTAGCGGGCGCCCCAAACAGCCCAAAAGGAAGTGTGACAAATTGGTGTAAGCCAAACGGTGTGGAAAAGGCCGTTTTTTCTCAGGATAATGGAGTCAAAGGGATCTGCCAATAATCCTTTGTTTTGACAAAGTGATTTGTCCAGTGTCGAATAAAAGTGAGCCGTGCCTACTTGATCCAGCAACTCGTCAATACAAGGCATTGGGTACGCATCGAATTTAGACACCGCGTTGACTTTTCTATAGTCCACACAGAACCGGACCGACCCATCGGCCTTGGGAACCAAGACCACCGGGCTGCTCCAGTCACTGTGGCACTCCTCAACGATGCCCATGTCGAGCATGGCCTCGAGTTCTTCCTGAACCACCTTTTTCTTGTGTTTGGAAAGCCTGTAAAGGCAGCTGCACACTACCACCCCCAGGGGCATCTCAACATGGTGTTCTATGAGGCGGGTGCGGCCGGGCAGGGGTGAGAACACGTCCGAAAATTCGGTGTGCAACTGGGCAACCTCCGTGAGTTGGGTTGGGGAGAGGTGGTCTCCACCGGGGACCGGAAAGGTACCGTAAGCAACGTCAATGTTCCCTTTTGAACCTCTGGCCCCAGCTCCGCCTTCTCCGGAACCAATGACACCAACGCCACGGGGACCTCCTCATTCCAAAGTTTGAGCAGATTGAGGTGGTAAATCTGTAGCACCCCACCCCTGTCCATTCGCCTCACCTCATAGTCGATGTCCCCGACTTGCCATATGACCTCAAAGGGTCCTTGCCACTTAGCGATCAATTTGGAGCTCGACATAGGCAACAGCACGAGTACTTTAGCTCCCGGTGCGAACTCCCTAAGGTGCGTACCCCTGTTGTACAGGCGGATTTGCCATTCTTGGGCCTGCCGCAAATTCTCCTGGGTTAGGTGTGTGAGTGTGTGGAGTTTTGCGCGCTGGTCGATAATGTATTGAATTTCATTTTTGCTCGTTGAAGGTCCCTCCTCCCAATTTTCCCGTAGTACATCTAGGATGCCATGCGGCTTATGCCCATATAATAATTAGAATGGGGAGAACCCCGTGGAGGCTTGTGGGACCTCTCGCACTGCGAATAACAGGGGTTCGAGCCATTTATCCCAATTGCATGCATCTTTGTGTACAAACTTTTTAATTATGTTCTTGAGGGTGCGATTAAACCGTTCGACGAAACTGTCCATTTGTGGGTGATAAACGCTGGTGCGGATTGGCTTAATTCCCAGTAACCCATACAGTTCACGCAGTGTGCATGACATAAACGTAGTGCCTTGATCAGTCAGAATCTCTTTGGGGATTCCAACTCGGGAGATGACGTGGAAGAGTGCTTCTGCAATACTATGTGCTGAGATATTGTGAAGAGGCACTGCTTCAGGGTATCACGTTGCATAGCCCACCAGAACTAAAATAAAGCGATACCCTCGTGTTGACCGATCTAATGGCCCGACGAGATCCATCCCAATTCTTTCGAACGGGGTCTCGATTAATGGCAGAGGGCGCAAAGGTGCTTTTGGAATGGCCGCTAGATTTACTAACTGGCATTCGCGGCACACCGTCCACCACCTACGAACATCGCTGCGAATCCCTGGCCAATAGAACCGGGCCATTATTCGGGCTAGTGTCTTATCCTGCCCCAAGTGTCCAGCCATGGGATTAAAGTGAGCCGCCTGGAATGCCAATTCCCGGTGGCTCTTTGGGATCAAAAGTTGTGTGATCGGCTCCTTAGTCTGAGTGTCCTGCGTCACTCGGTATAATCTATCCTTCATAATGGAAAAATAGGGGAGGGACAGGGTGGCATTTGGCTGGAGCATTTGACCATCGATTACTCTCACTTGGTCAAATGCATGCCACAGAATCTTGTCTCGCGACTGCTCTAAAGGGAAATCCACGAGGGATTCCCTGAGAGAAGGAGGAGGAGCCTGCTGCTCCTCACTCTGACGCGGTGATGACATAGACGGCTCTGTGACAGCTGCTCCTGCCAATGCTACACCGGGACCTCCCCCTGCTTAACTATGGCAGGCCCCACTCTTCACTAAATGAGTCATTAATTCCCGAAATCCCGGCCAATCAGTCCCCAAAATTATCGAGAGGGTAAGGCAAGGATTTACCGCCGCCTTTACACTAAATTTCTCCCCTCGAAATACACTGAGTGCAGAATTATTAGGCAAGTGAGTATTTTGACCACAACATCCTTTTAATGCATGTTGTCCCACTCCAAGCTGTTTAGGCTTGAAAGCCTACTACCAATTAAGTATATCAGGTGCTGTGCATCTGTGTAATGAGAGGGGGTGTGGTCTAATGACATCAACACCCTATATCAGGTGTGCATAATTATTAGGCAACCTCTTTTCCTCTGGCAAAATGGGTCAGAAGAGAGATCTGATAGACTTTGAAAAGTATAAAATTGTGAGATGTCTTGCAGACGGATGCAGCACTCTTGAAATTGCAAAGATGTTGAAACATGATCACCGAACAATCAAGCGTTTCATTGCAAATAGTCAACAGGGTCGAAAGAAGCGTGCGGGGGAAAAAAAGGCGCAAAATAACTGCACATGATCTGCGGAAAATCAAGCGTGAAGCTAACAAGCAGCCATTAGCATCCAGTTCTGCCATATTCCAGAGTTGCAACATTCCTGGAGTGTCAAAGAGTACAAGGTATGCAATACTGAGGGACATGGCCAAGGTAAGGAAGGCTGAAAAACGACCACCACTGAGTAAGGCACACAAGATAAAACGTCAAGACTGGGCCAAGAAATATCTTAAGACTGATTTTTCTAAGGTGCTGTGGTCTGATGAGATGAGAGTGACTCTTGATGGGCCAGATGAATGGGCCTGTGGCTGGATCAGTAATGGGCACAGAGCTCCACTCCGACTCGGACGCCAGCAAGGTGGAGGTGGAGTACTGCTATGGGCTGGTATCATCAAAGACGAGCTTGTTGGACCTTTTCGAGTTGAGGATGGACTCAAACTCAACTCCCAGACCTACTGCCAGTTCCTGGAAGAAACCTTCAAGCAGTGGTATAGGAAAAAGTCAGCATCTTTCAAGAAGAACATGATTTTCATGCAGGATAACGCTCCATCTCATGCGTCCAAATACTCCACTGCATGGCTAGCCAGTAAAGGTCTGAAAGGTGAAAAAAATAATGACATGGCCCCCTTGTTCACCTGACCTAAACCCCATAGAGAACCTGTGGTCCATTATAAAACGTGAGGTCTACAAAGAGGGAAAACAGTACACCTCTCTGAACAGCGTCTGGGAGGCCGTGGTTGCTGCTGCACACAATGTTGGTCGTGAACAGATAAAGAAATTGACAGAATCTATGGATGGAAGGCTTTTGAGTGTCCTCATGAAGAAGGGTGGCTATATTGGTCACTGATTTTGTTTTTGTTTTGTGTTTAAATGTCAGATATGTTTATTTGCAAATCTGGAGTTGTCATATCAGTGTACCTGGTGAAAATAAATAAGTGAAATGGCTACACATTTGGTTTTTATTAAGTTGCCTAATAATTCTGCACAGTGAAAGTTACCTGAACACATACATATTCTCCTAAAATGGCCAAAACTAAAAATACCCCACTCTAACTTCCATACATATTCAGCTTTGATATTTATGAGTCTTTTTGTTTGATTGAGAACATAGTTGTTGTTCAATAATTAAACTAATCCTCAAAAATACAACTTGCCTAATAATTCTGCACTCCGTGTAGAATGTGGACCGACACTAAAGGGTAGTTGTGAACATCCCTGTGCACACACAAGACCTTCACCAATTGTGCTCTCCCCAATGCCTCATCTTGCACCAGGCTTTGGTGGATTGAGGTCTGATTACAGCCGGAGTCCACCAAAGCCTGATACATATCCCCTTGGATACTCAGCGGTATGCGATACGCTCCGGCCCGATCGAGGTCGGTCCCTGGCGCCTCGGGGATCCGGACCACCGCGTCCACCTCCATTACCAAGCACTGATGCTGGAGGTGCCCCGGCTCCCCACAGTGCCAGCAAATCGGCCCGAGCGCTCTCTCTGCACTGGCGTTCTGAGGCTCACTCACCTGGGGGGGGAGAGACAGACACAGAAGAGGGAAACGGGAGGGCACCGCGGGTGCGGCGGGCTGGCTGGGGTGGAGCTGGTCCCTGCCTCCGCGGTGGGGCAACGGGGCAAGGACAAGGAACAGAAGGGGAGGGGGAGAGAGAGGGGAGAAGAGGAGATATGCTGTTCTGCCGTCGGAACAGCCGCCAAATGGTCCTCCGCCAGCTTGATGGCCTGATCCAGTGACGCCGGGCGATGGCACTGGACCCACTCCGCGGTCCCTTTGGGAAGTCGGGCGATGAACTGCTCCAGTACCACCAGATCGACGATTCCCTCGGCGTCGTGGTTGTCAGCCCTCAGCCACCGCCGGCAGGCGTCCCGGAGTTGCTGGCCAAACGCGAACGGCCAGCCGACCTCCTCTAGGCGCAGAGTGTGGAAGTGCTGGCATTGTTGTTCTGGGGTGCGCCCCACATGCTGGAGGACGGCCTGGTGCAGGTCTGCATAGACCGTTAGCAGGGGGAGGAGGTGCACTGCACGCTGTTCCACCGGCCAGCCCCAGGCCTCTGCTGCTTGCTCAAAGAGCACGAGGAAGGCCTCGGGGTTGTTGTGCGGGCCCATCTTCATTAGGGTGAGGTGGGGAGGGCCCGCGGTGGTGGAGGTGGTGGACCCCGCCAACGCGAGGAGGTGCCGGAACGCCTGGCGATCTTCCTGTTGCGCCAGCACCAGGGCCTTGAACCTTTGCTCTTGCTCCTTTCAGAGGGTTATCAGCGCCTGGTGCTGGCTCTGTTGGGCCATGGCAAGGGCGTGGATCAGGTCCGTGAAGGGGGAGGACTCCATGGGGCTGTTCTCCTCTGTGCTCCGATTCCCGGGTTTCAGCACCACTGTAGAACTTTGAGCGACTGGGTGGAGCACAGAAGTACGGCAGGCCAGAACTGAGTTTCCAAAACTCTTTATTTTTGCACTTTTCAGTGACTTTACAATCTCCCAGCCACACATACACGCACACACACATAAGTCGTCTGGTTGGGGAGAGAGCTGCCTTCCTCTTCTCTCTCTCTCTCTCCTTTTATAGGGCATGGTCACTGGGGAAGACACACAAACACAGGTTAACTGACATCAGGTGCAGTGATTCTGCCACTTACCTTCCCTGACTCTGCCCTCCATTCATAGACCGATGCTTGACCACGCCCCCGCTGCCACAGTTCTATTTTTTTAAAGAAATTATAAAATTGGAAGTGGGCGGCACGGTGGTGTAGTGGTTAGCGCTGTCGCCTCACAGCAAGAAGGTCCTGGGTTCGAGCCCCGGGGCCGGCGAGGGCCTTTCTGTGTGGAGTTTGCATGTTCTCCCCGTGTCCGCGTGGGTTTCCTCCGGGTGCTCCGGTTTCCCCCACAGTCCAAAGACATGCAGGTTAGGTTAACTGGTGACTCTAAATTGACCGTAGGTGTGAATGTGAGTGTGAATGGTTGTCTGTGTCTATGTGTCAGCCCTGTGATGACCTGGCGACTTGTCCAGGGTGTACCCCGCCTTTCGCCCGTAGTCAGCTGGGATAGGCTCCAGCTTGCCTGCGACCCTGTAGAAGGATAAAGCGGCTTGAGATAATGAGATGAGATGAGATAAAATTGGAAGTCTGTGATTTGAATTCAGTAGCTTTTGGTCCACTAAACAAAAATAACTGGGTGTCAGGGAAAATTATTTTTATGACATACACTTGAAAAAACTCTGAAAGGCAGTCTACCTTTAAGTCTCCTGGACTGATTTGAACTTTGTTCTGCTTCTTTATTAGGAGTGTATCACAATTTCACTATTTGTTTTTGTCAGTATGTGTTAACTAATCCAAATCTGGATTTGGATTTAAGGATAAAGTGGGCGTGGTTTAAACTAGAAAGGGTTGGTTTTTTTTTTTTTTTTTTTGTTTGTTTGTTTGTTTGTTTTTAAGAACCCTGCCACAATGCCTATAGAAACACTGGAAAACGTGAGACAAAACCCAAAAGTAGGAATGTTAACACTGTCAGTATGGTGTGTGAATTCTGGCCCTGACAGTTCTTCAACCTCAGCTACATCACTCCAGTTCATAACTGGCCTCAACTAGAATAATACACCTCCTGTTCATTGCGTCCCTATTCTTTAAACACTCACCAGTCTTACAAGTCAGATTTCCAGTTATCGCTAGAGAACCTGGTGTGTTTACTCTCTAACTGTGGCCATTTCACTGACTTTATTGCGCTAAGTGAAGGCCAGTGCCCTTGCAATAGGGGTAACTATATAATTACACAACAGTTATAATACAGAGTTGTATCATGTCAAAAATGATAATGATACAATATGAGGACAAAATCAGATTGTTGATCATGAGGAAACTTTTCACAACCTTTCTTTAAAGGCAGTTGGTGTCAGAGGTATGAATATGCAGCAAGGTATGAATGTGTGGCAAAATATTTTACCAGTGTAATAGTTAGGTCATATTAATGACCTCCACCAACTTTGTTGGAGGAGATTATGTTTTCGCCACCATGTGTTTGTTTGTTTGTTTGTCTGTTCCCAGCGTAACTTAAAAAGCAGTGAACATATTTTGATGAAATTTTGAGGAAAGGTGGGCCATGAGCCAAGGAACAATTGATTAGCTTTTGATGCAAATGCAGATATGTATGTGGATCCAAGATTTTTTTGTAGATATTCTAATATGTGGTTTGGTGGAGGCATGCACGCTACCAAGTGCCCTTTGAGTTATAATTTTGAGAAGCTGTCACATTCTTTTGAAATACAGACATCCATCCATCCATTATCGATAGCTGCTTATCCTGTCCTACAGGGTCGCAGGTAAGCTGGAGCCTATCCCAGCTGACTATGGGCGAGAGGCGGGGTACACTCTGGACAAGTCGCCAGGTCATCGCAGCGAAATACAGACACATAAATTTAATTTTTTTTTTGTCTTCCAATAGCAAAAAGTAACTTGTGCAAATGTAATACCTTACACACATAATTGCCATTCTTGAAGTGATTTTTTTTCAGACAGCACCAAATGACATACGAGTGCTAAATTCATCTTTTTGCAGAGATCCCACCCTGTATAATGCATCTACAGTATAAGCAGAAACACTCTAAAATGCATGTTCATTAAGGCAAATGCACAAAACAGATGTTGTTTTGCTCATCAGAAAAAATCCTATGTAGCAGTCCTACATAGACCCTGTTCATAAATTAGCTTGCACAAGATTGCAGCCTTTGAGATTCTGAAGCTTGTCTCCAGCTCAGTGAGCAAAATGAGAATTGAAAATAACAGCTGCAAATACTTTCTTTGGGAGTTTGCTTGGGGGAAGTGTTGCTTTATCACTTTTTAGAAAAGGTTAAGTCAATTATTGACAGTGAGACCAAGAGTAGGTCCATTGTGGTTTATGGAATGAAAAGTATATGGTGCTAATTTAGCTCCAAAAGCTAGCATATAAACATAGGGTTTTATACATATTACTTGCAAATATTGCTGCATGATTAATCTAATCACAATCATGATATCAGCCCATACAGTTATGTAACCACAAAAGGTTGCGATTTAATTAAATAAACATTGTGCGTCTGTGAATGTGATAACATATTCTCCTTTTGTGTCCAATCCGCTCATTGTCTCTACTCATGAAGTGTAGATGACCAATCAGTCTCTGTTTAGGCAGTAAAATGTGTGTGGTGTATGGTCACATAACTACCCAGAGTGTAGAACAGGTGGTGGAAGCTGGATGCTAACCAGCAAGTTGACACTGAACTGGTGGCCAAGAAAAACGCAACATCTGTCATTTGGCGATATTTTGGATTTAAGCACTACAACATTAAGCAGGAAGAAGTACTCCAACTGTTCAGGACAACCAAATGTTTGGTTCAGACAATTCAAATCTTCATATGCCTGTCCAACAAGACAAGTTGAATATTTGTTAAAAACTACCATTTCTATAGTAATTATTCAGGAGTTACATCAAAAAAGTTCCAACAAATCTAGTTCAGTAACCTCAGTGATCCAACTGTGTTATTGTTTACGAAATTCCCAGGGAAGCCCAGTACAGCAGGTGTGTATGTAAAAATAACCACGTTGTTCCACATAACCACATAATTCTAGATTATTAGACTGAGTTCATCAAAATTGGAGAAATGACAATCAAATACCTCAATAAAATAAATATCTGTGGTGAATCTTCATTTCATTTGGACATTCATTGTATTTTTCTTTTGCATGGTACACATTAATGATAAAAAATTTGCAAACTATTTTATAGGAATTTTATGACAGTGCTGAACTCACTGACGACTTATTTTCATTCACAACGTGATTCTGTCACCCTTATCATGTCAACTCATTTTCTTTTGGTTTCACATCACACACATTCACATCACATTATCTCTAGCCGCTTTATCCTTCTACAGGGTCGCAGGCAAGCTGGAGCCTATCCCAGCTGACTACGGGCGAAAGGCGGGGTACACCCTGGACAAGTCGCCAGGTCATCACAGGGCTGACACATAGACACAGACAACCATTCACACTCACATTCACACCTACGGTCAATTTAGAGTCACCAGTTAACCTCACCTGCATGTCTTTGGACTGTGGGGGAAACCGGAGCACCCGGAGGAAACCCACGCGGACACGGGGAGAACATGCAAACTCCGCACAGAAAGGCCCTCGCCGGCCCCGGGGCTCGAACCCAGGACCTTCTTGCTGTGAGGCGACAGCGCTAACCACTACACCACCGTGCCGCCCTCTTTTGGTTTCATTTCTTTAAATTAATTTATACTTCAAGTTTTACTGGATTAATCAAAATTTAACTTTATTTCCTCCAGAAGCTTTGAATCTGGGTGAGTCTAACTCTTAAAATTGCATATCAGGTAATGGATTATACCAACACAAAGGATCACAGCAATGGAGATGGATAGCCAGGATGTGGAAAATCCACCTCCAGCTAAAGCCAAAACTTTGGCCAGTTTCTTCAAGAGTACCGTACACATAGCAGCAGCATCAGTGTCAGCCACATTCGATCCCATGGCACAGTTTAGAGAAACAGTAATGGCTGGACTCAATATTTATATGTCCCTGTAGACCATGAAGAAGATCCACTGAAATGGTGGAAGAGCCACAAAATAAACTTCCCCTGGCTGGGCTGTGCAAACTAGCACAGAAATATCTGTGCATACAAGCAACAAGCTCTGCATCCAAGAGAGCATTTAGCGCAGGCGCTAATGTTGTATCAGCTCATTACTCATGTCTAAAACCAGACAAAGTGAACATGCTGGTATTTTTGGCAAAGAACCTCTGCAGTGATAACTGGGATATGAGAGGTACAACTTGATAATAAAAAAAATGTGCAATACAGTGGTGCTTGAAAGTTTGTGAACCCTTTAGAATTTTCTATATGTCTGCATAAATATGACCTAAAACATCATCAGATTTTCACACAAGTCCTAAAAGTAGATAAAGAGAACCCAGTTAAACAAATTAGACAAAAATATTGTACTTGGTCATTTATTTATTGAGGAAAATGATCCAATATTACATATCTGTGAGTGGCAAAAGTATGTGAACCTTTGCTTTCAGTATCTGGTGTGACCCCCTTGTGCAGCAATAACTGCAACTAAACATTTCTGGTACCTGTTGATCAGTCCTGCACACCGGTTTGGAGGAATTTTAGCCCATTCCTCTGTACAGAACAGCTTCAACTCTGGGATGTTGGTGGGTTTCCTCACATGAACTGCTCGCTTCAGGTCCTTCCACAACATTTCGATTGGATTAAGGTCAGGACTTTGACTTGGCCATTCCAAAGCATTAACTTTTATTCTTCTTTAATCATTCTTTGGTAGAACGACTTGTGTGCTTAGGGTTGTTGTCTTGCTGCATGATCCACCTTCTCTTGAGATTCAGTTCATGGACAGATGTCCTGACATTTTCCTTTAGAATTCACTGGTATAATTCAGAATTCATTGTTCCATCAATGATGGCAATCCATCTTGTCCCAGATGCAGCAAAACAGGTCCAAACCATGATACTACCACCACCATGTTTCACAGATGGGATAAGGTTCTTATGCTGGAATGCAGTGTTGTCCTTTCTCCAAACATAATGCTTCTCATTTAAACCAAAAAGTTCTATTTTTGTCTCATCTGTCCACAAAACATTTTTTCAATAGCCTTCTGGCTTGTCCATGTAATCTTTAGCAAACTGCAGACAAGCAGCAATGTTCTTTTCAGAGAGCAGTGGCTTTCTCCTGGCAACCCTGCCATGCACACCATTGTTGCTCAGTGTTCTCCTAATGGTGGACTCATGAACATTAACATTAGCCAAGGTGAGAGAAACCTTCAGTTGCTTAGAAGTTACCCTGGGGTCCTTTGTAACCTCATCGACTATTACATGCTGTAGCAGTTTTTATGAAGGGGTGGAGCACAGAGGATGGCAGGACAGAGATCAGGTTCAACAAATAGCTTTATTGCTACACTTTTCAGTGGAACATACACACACAGCCAGACACACGCGCACACACATCAGGTGTCTGGTTCGGGGGAGGAGCTCTGCTTTCTGCTCTCCCTCCCTAAATAGGGCGCGGTCACTGGGAAGACACACACAAACAGGTTAATTGCAGTCAGGTGTAGTGATTCTGCCACTTACCTTCCCTGACTCCGCCCTCCTGTCACAGACCGGCGCTTGACCATGCCCCCACTGCCACATACCCCCACCGCCCAACTCAGGCCGGGCGGCTGTCCGGCCTGCAGCCGACTCCCCCCCCCCTTGACGGGAAAGGAAGTCCGCCACGACCATCTGCGCCCCCGGCCTGTGGACCACCTTAAAATTGAAGGGTTGGAGTGCCAGATACCAACGGGTGATCCGCGCGTTGGCATCTTTCATGCGGTGGAGCCACTGGAGGGGCGCGTGGTCTGAACAGAGGGTGAAAGGGCGCCCCAGCAGGTAGTAACGGAGGGCGAGGACCGCCCACTTGATCGCCAGACACTCCTTCTCTATCGTGCTGTAGCGCCCCTCATGCACTGACAGCTTCCTGCTGATGTACAGGATGGGGCAGTCCTCCCCCTCCACCTCCTGGGATAAAACCGCCCCCAGCCCTCTGTCCAATGCATCGGTCTGCAACACAAAGGGGAGAGAAAAGTCAGGGGAGTGTAAAAGTGGCCCCCCACACAGTGCAGCCTTTACCTCCGAAAAAGCCCGCTGGCATTGCTCCATCCACTGGACCGGATCTGGTGCCCCCTTTTTAGTGAGATCAGTCAGCGGGCTGGTGACGTCTGAATAATTAGGTATAAACCTACGGTAATAGCCAGCCAGCCCCAGGAACTGTCTCACCCCCTTTTTGGTCTTGGGCCTCAGGCAGGCCGCAATCGCTGCCGTCTTATTAATTTGGGGACGCACCTGCCCGTTGCCCAAGTGGAAGCCCAGATACCGTACTTCCACCTGCCCAATCGCACACTTCTTTGGGTTGGCTGTGAGACCCGCTCGCCTCAGCTACCTAAGGACGGCCCTCAGATGTTCGAGGTGCCGCTGCCAGTCATTACTATAGATGATGATATCATCTAGATAAGCGGCCGCATAGGTGGCGTGAGGGCGGAGGACTCTGTCCATCAGCCGCTGAAACGTAGCGGGCGCCCCAAACAGCCCAAACGGAAGTGTGACGAATTGGTGTAAACCAAACGGTGTGGAAAAGGCCATTTTTTCTCGGGATAGTGGAGTCAAGGGGATCTGCCAATATCCCTTCGTCAAATCCAGCGTCAAATAAAAGCGAGCAGTGCCGAGTCGATCGAGCAACTCATCAATATGAGGCATTGGGTACGCGTCGAATTTAGACACCGCGTTGACTTTTCTGTAGTCCACACAGAACCGGACTGACCCGTCTGCCTTGAGTACCAAGACCACTGGGCTGCTCCAGTCACTGTGGGACTCCTCGACGATGCCCATTTCGAGCATGGTTTCAAGTTCTTCCCGAACCACCTTTTTTTTGTGTTCGGGTAGTCTGTAAGGGCGGCTACGCACTACTACCCCCGGGGCCATCTCTATGTGGTGCTCTATGAGGTTAGTGCGACTGGGCAGGGGCGAGAACACATCCGAAAACTCGGTCTGCAACTGGGCGACCTCCGTGAGCTGGGTCGGGGAGAGGTGGCCTCCACAGGGGACTGGAGGGGTATGTGATGTCAATGCCCCTTTTTGAACCTCCGGCCCCAGCTCCGCCTTCTCCGGAACCACCGACACCAGCGCCACGGGGACCTCCTCTTTCCAGAGTTTAAGGAGATTGAGGTGGTAAATTTGTAGCGCCCCACCCCTGTCCGTTCGCCTCACCTCGTAGTCGACGTCCCTGACTCACCGTGTGACCTCAAAGGGACCTTGCCACTTGGCGATCAATTTGGAGCTCGAAGTGGGCAACAGTACCAGTACTTTATCTCCCTGGGTGAATTCCCTAAGGCGCGTACCCTTGTTGTACAGGCGGGCTTGCCGTTCCTGGGCCTGCCGCAAATTCTCCTGGGTTAGTTGGGTGAGCGTGTGGAGTTTTGTGCGCAGGTCCATAACGTACTGAATTTCATTCTTGCTTTGTGAAGGTCCCTCCTCCCAATTTTCCCGCAGCACATCTAGGATGCCGCACGGCTTACGCCCATATAATAGTTCGAATGGGGAGAACCCCGTGGAGGCTTGGGGAACCTCTCGCACTGAGAACAACAAGGGCTCGAGCCACTTATCCCAATTACGTGCGTCCTCACTTACGAATTTTTTAATGATATTTTTGAGGGTGCGATTGAACCGTTCCACTAAACCATACGTTTGTGGGTGATGCACACTGGTGCGGATCGGCTTAATCCCCAATAACCCATACAGTTCGCGCAGTGTCCATGACATAAATGTAGTGCCTTGATCAGTCAGAATCTCTTTTGGGATTCCAACTCGGGAGATGATGCGGAAGAGTGCCTCTGCAATACTGCGTGCTGAGATATTGCGCAGAGGCACTGCTTCCGGGTATCGTGTTGCATAGTCCACCAGAACTAATATAAAGCGGTACCCTCGTGCTGACCGATCCAATGGCCCGACGAGATCCATCCCAATTCTCTCAAACGGGGTCTCGATCAATGGAAGAGGGCACAAAGGCGCTTTTGGAATGGCCGCTGGATTTACTAACTGGCATTCGCAGCATGCCGTACACCACCTACGAACATCGCCGCAAATCCCCGGCCAATTGAATCAGGCCATTATTCGGGCTAGTGTCTTGTCCTGCCCTAGGTGTCCAGCCATGGGATTAAAGTGAGCCGCCTGGAATACCAATTCCCGGCGGCTCTTTGGAATTAAAAGCTGCGTGATTTGCTCTTTCGTCTGAGTGTCCTGCGTCACTCGGTATAATCTATCCTTCATAATAGAGAAATGGGGAAGGACGGGGTGGCGTTCGGCGGGAGCATTTGACCATCGATTACTCTCACTTGGTCAAACGCATGTCGCAGAGTCTCGTCTCGCGATTGTTCTAACGGGAAATCCGCGAGGAATTCCCCGAGAGAGAGAGGAGGAGCCTGGGGCTCCTCACTCTGAAGCAGAGATGACGTAGACGGCTCTGTGACAGCTGCTCCCGCCAAAGTGACACCGGGACCTCCCCCTGCTAAATGGGAGGACCCACTCTCTACTAAGCGCGTCATCAAACCCCGAAATCCCAGCCAGTCAGTCCCCAAAATCAAAGAGTGGGTAAGGCAAGGATTAACCGCCGCCTTCACTATAAATTTTTCCCCTCGGAAAAAAATGTGGACTGACACCAAAGGGTAGCTGTGAACATCCCCATGCACACACAACACCTTCACCCCCTGTGCTCCCCCCAATGCCTCGTTTTGCACCAGGCTTTGGTGAATTGAGGTCTGATTACAGCCCGAATCCACCAACGCCTGATATGTATGCCCTTGGATACTCACCGGTATGCGATACGCTCCGGCCCGATCGAGGGCGGCCTCTGGCGCGTCGGGTATCTGAACCACCATGCCCACCTCCATCGCCGTGCACTGCTGTTGAAAGTGGCCCGGCTCCCCGCAGCACCAGCAAACTGGCCCGGGCTTTCCCTCTGCACCGGTGATCCGGGGCTCACTCACCTGAGGTGGGGGAGAGACAGACACAGAAGGGAGGAACGGGAGGGCACCACGGGTGCGGCGGGCCGGCTGGGGTGGTGCCGGCCCCCACCTCCGCGATGGGGGAATGGGGCGAGGATGGGACACAGGAGGAGGGGGAAAGAGAGAGAGAGAAGAGGAGAGAAGAGAAGATGCCATCTGCTGTCCTGCCGCTGGGACAGCCGCCAAATGGTCCTCTGCCAGCTCGACTGCCCGATCCAGCGACGCCGGGCGGTGGCACTGGACCCACTCCACAGTTCCTGCTGGCAAGCGAGCGATGAACTGTTCCAGCACCACCTGGCTGATGACTCCCTCGGCGTCGCGGTTGTCGGCCCTCAGCCACTGCCAGCAGGCGTCCTGGAGTTGCTGGCCAAATGCGAACGGCCGGCCGACTTCCTCCAAGCGCAACGCGCGGAAGCGCTGGCGCTGCTGTTCTGGGGTGCGCCCCACGCGCTGGAGGACGGCCCAGCGGAGGTACGTGTAAGCCAGCCGGCGGTCAGCGGGGAGCTGTAGCGTGGCCAGCTGTGCCTCTCTTGATAGCAGGGGGAGGAGGCGCACCGCGCGCTGCTCCATCGGCCACCCCGAGGCTTCGGCGACTTGCTCAAAGAGCGTGATGAACGCATCGGGGTCGTCCTGCGGGCCCATCTTGGTGACGGTGAGGGGAGACGGGCCCGCGGTAGGAGCGCTGGTGGACCCCACCGACGCGAGGAGGTGCCGGAACGCCTCTCGATCTTCTTGTTGGGCCAACACCAGGGCCTCGAACCGCTCTTCTTGCTCCTTTCGGAGGGTGAGTAGCGCCTGGTGCTGGCTTTGCTGGGCCATGGCGAGGGCGTGGACCAGTTCAGCGAACGGGGAGGACTCCATGGGGCTGTTAGGCTGCTGTGCTCCAGGTCCCGGGTTTCGGCACCACTGTAGCAGTTCTTATGAACGGGTGGAGCACAGAGGACGGCAGGACAGAGATCAGGTTCAACAAATAGCTTTATTGCTACATTTTTCAGTGGAACATACACACACAGCCAGTCACACGCGCACACACATCAGGTGTCTGGTTCGGGAGAGGTCCTCTGCTCTCTGCTGTCCCTCCCCTAAATAGGGCGCGGTCACTGGGAAGACACACACAAACAGGTTAATTGCAGTCAGGTGTAGTGATTCTGCCACTTACCTTCCCTGACTCCGCCCTCCTGTCACAGACCGGCACTTGACCACGCCCCCGCTGCCACACATCTTGGAGTGATATTTGTTGGTCGACCACTCCTGGGGAGGGTAACAATGGTCTTGAATTTCCTCCATTTGTACACAATCTGTCTGACTGTGGATTGGTGGAGTCCATACTCTTTAGAGATGGTTTTGTAACCTTTTCCAGCCTGATGAGCATCAACAATGCTTTTTCTGAGGTCCTCAGAAATCTCCTTTGTTCATGCCATGATAGACTTCCACAAACATGTTTTGTGAAGATCAGACTTTGATAGATCCCTGTTCTTTCAATAAAACAGGGTGCCCACTCACACCTGATTGTCATCCCATTGATTGAAAACACCTGACTCTAATTTCACCTTCAAATTAACGGCTAATCCTAGAGGTTCACATACTTTTGCCACTCACAGATATGTAATATTGGATCATTTTCCTCAATAAATAAATGACCAAGTATAATACTTTTCTCTCATTTGTTTAACTGGGTTCTCTTTATCTACTTTTAGGACTTGTGTGAAAATCTGATGATGTTTTAGGTCATATTTATACAGAAATATACAAAATTCTAAAGGGTTCATAAACTTTCAAGCACCACTGTATAATCACCCTTGTAAAAATAAAAGCTATTAGTAAGTACATTCAGTGAATGGAAAGACATGCTTTTGTGTCTCAAATAGTAAACCACACCCTCTACCATAAATATATATCATTTACATCATGAATTATCCCATAGATAAATATATCGTACCCCATTTATCATTTGACTTTGGCTCATCATGCTTGTGAAGATGAGAAGGACAGGTTGTTCAATTTCCTCCTAAATGCAATGAAAAATTGGATGATAAGACAGTACTGCAGTAGAGACTCCTGTTTTATAATGTTTTAAGTTTTATAATTCATCTTTTCAAAATTGCTTGTCATTGTTATAGGCAAAACAAAGTGTGTTTTGTGTCCTAAACTCTATATAAAAAGACGTATTACGTACTAGTGCAACCCCGATTCCAAAAAAAGTTGGGACAAAGTACAAATTGTAAATAAAAACGGAATGCAATAATTTACAAATCTCAAAAACTGATATTGTATTCACAATAGAACATAGACAACATATCAAATGTGGAAAGTGTCAGTTCTGTCTTGTGTACACTCCATTTTCTTTTATTCGCATAATAAGTAAATAAACTAAAAACAAAATATCTAGCTCAGGAAAATACACTCCCAGGTCTAAACTTGTATTCCTCGTTGTCATAACTAAAGCCTTACTGGAGTTACTGAATAATATGCACTAACTTTTATTCCATATAAATTAAACATCCTTGCCTATTTGACATAAAAAACCTCATCATTTACAAAGCAGCTACACAGAGAAGGATGATCCGCCACTGAATTGGAGTTCTTCCAAGGGTTTTTTTCCTGTTACCTTCATCCCATTTTTTTGACATTGTTTTTGCCGAGCTCATTAAATAAGGACTAAAACATGATGAAGTGTGTTATAGGAAAGTAATCAAAAATGGGATGGCATGATATAACCTGAGTTACTGTTACCACCCAGAAGGTGATTATTTCCCTGTAACAAGTGTTTTATTTCTCTTATACCACAGCAATTTGCTACTGAATACAACCCCGATTCCAAAAAAGTTGGGACAAAGTACAAATTGTAAATAAAAACGGAATGCAATAATTTACAAATCTCAAAAACTGATATTGTAGTCACAACAGAACATAAACAACATATCAAATGTTGAAAGTGAGTCATTTTGAAATTTCATGCCAAATATTGGCTCATTTGAAATTTCATGACAGCAACACATCTCAAAAAAGTTGGGACAGGGGCAATAAGAGGCTGGAAAAGTTAAAGGTACAAAAAAGGAACAGCTGGAGGACCAAATTGCAACTCATTAGGTCAATTGGCAATAGGTCATTAACATGACTGGGTATAAAAAGAGCATCTTGGAGTGGCAACGGCTCTCAGAATCAAAGATGGGAAGAGGATCACCAATCCCCCTAATTCTGCACCGACAAATAGTGGAGCAATATCAGAAAGGAGTTTGACAGTGTAAAATTGCAAAGAGTTTGAACATATCATCATCTACAGTGCATAATATCATCAAAAGATTCAGAGAATCTGGAAGAATCTCTGTGTGTAAGGGTCAAGGCCGGAAAACCATACTGGGTGCCCATGATCTTCGGGCCCTTAGACGGCACTGCATCACATACAGGCATGCTTCTGTATTGGAAATCACAAAATGGGCTCAGGAATATTTCCAGAGAACATTATCTGTGAACACAATTCACCGTGCCATCTGCCGTTGCCAGCTAAAACTCTATAGTTCAAAGAAGAAGCCATATCTAAACATGATCCAGAAGCATAGACGTCTTCTCTGGGCCAAGGCTCATTTAAAATGGACTGTGGCAAAGTGAAAAACTGTTCTGTGGTGAGACGAATCAAAATTTGAAGTTCTTTATGGAAATCAGGGACGCTGTGTCATTCGGACTAAAGAGGAGAAGGACGACCCAAGTTGTTATCAGCGCTCAGTTAAGAAGCCTGCATCTCTGATTGTATGGGATTGCATTAGTGTGTGTGGCATGGGCAGCTTACACATCTGGAAAGACACCATCAATGCTGAAAGGTATATCCAGGTTCTAGAGCAACATATGCGCCCATCCCGAGGACGTCCCTTTCAGGGAAGACCTTGCATTTTCCAACATGACAATGCCAAACCACATACTGCATCAGTTACAGCATCATGGCTGCATAGAAGAAGGGTCCGGGTACTGAACTGGCCAGCCTGCAGTCAAATCAAATCAAATCAAGTTTATTTGTATAGCGCTTTTAACAATAAACATTGTCGCAAAGCAGCTTTACAGAATTTGAACGACTTAAAACATGAGCTAATTTTATCCCTAATCTATCCCCAATGAGCAAGCCTGTGGCGACGGTGGCAAGGAAAAACTCCCTCAGACGACATGAGGAAGAAACCTCGAGAGGAACCAGACTCAAAAGGGAACCCATCCTCATTTGGGCAACAACAGATAGCCTGACTATAATATTAACAGTTTTAACAGGTATAACCCTCAACTGTCCTCATGGGGCCGTCCTTCACAGGAGCGGTGTGATAAAACTCCGACCAGACACAGGGCACCAGGATGGATCAAGCAGGTCCGAGGGGCAGAAGAGGCCAGCATCTCAATCCCAGGATCAACATGTAACTCAGAGGGACAGATTGGGGGGGGGGGGGGGAGAGCGAGAGAAAGAAAACACAGGTTGTTAGGTATGCCCTAAAAATGACAAGTATTAAATCTGTGTGGTAGACTCGCAGATACGAGAGTCTTTACATCAGGCATAACACACAACAATGGCATGTTAATATGGTAAAAAATATCATGACCTGCTCTGGCTGGATGCTTGATTGGGTGATGGGAGCACACTCCTCAGCAATGATGAGATGCAGATGGGACCCTTAGGGCTGGCCAAGACAATTCAGTTACATTTCACCGGGTCTGGGACATGCGACAGAATGACTGACGGCCGATTCCCTGCAGGCTATGATAGCCAGTCGAGGTCTCCACCCTCTCCACCAAAAGATTTCCTGTTGACTCCATGTAACTCAGAGGGACAGATTTGGGGTGGGGGGGAGGGAAAGAAAACACAGGTTGTTAGGTATGCCCAATGTCACCTGAATAAGTAGGAGCAGTATACATATTGCACCGAGTACAAGCAGGGACTCCAGCAACTAACTATGACAGCATAACTAAAAGGGGAGAGCTAGAAGGTAACACAGGCATGAGGGAGCCCCGGGACATAAAGCAGCCAGCCACTACGCCGTCAACAAACTCGAGTGAGCAAGCGAGTGGGGACTGACAGCATCCATACATCCCAGTTGACTGAAACACTCTATGTCTGAGGACCCTCCAGATCTACTCCTTTACCTCATAAACACCATTAACAAAAGGCTTGACTAAACAGATATGTTTTCAGTCTAGACTTAAATGCTGAGACTGTGTCTGATTTCCGAACACTACTTGGAAGGCTGTTCCATAACTGTGGGGCTTTGTAAGAAAAGGCTCTGCCCCCTGATGTAGCCTTCACTATACGAGGTACCAGCAGATAGCCTGCACCTTTTGATCTAAGTAGGCGTGGCGGGTCATAGAGGAGCAGAAGTTCACTCAGGTACTGTGGTGCGAGACCATTTAGTGCTTTAAAGGTCAATAGTAGTATTTTATAATCAATATGAAATTTGATTGGGAGCCAATGCAGTGTGGATAAGACAGGCGTGATGTGGTCATATTTTCTAGTTCTAGTAAGGACTCTTGCTGCTGCATTTTGAACTAACTGGAGCTTGTTTATGCACTTATTGGAACATCCAGACAGTAAGGCATTACAATAATCTAACCTGGAGGTAACGAAAGCATGGACTATTTTTTCTGCATCATGCAATGACATTAAATTTCTTATCTTTGCAACATTTCTGAGATGAAAGAAAGCTATCCGGGTGATGTTATCAATGTGAGTTTCGAATGAAAGACTGGGGTCAATAATCACTCCGAGGTTTTTTACTGCTGCACGTGAAGAAACAGAAAGGCCATCCAGAGTCACTGTGTAATCAGAAAACTTACTTCTAGCTGTATGTGGTCCTAGCACAAGTACTTTAGTCTTGTCAGAGTTAAGCAGAAGGAAATTAATAAGCATCCAGTGTCTAATGTCCTTAACACATTTCTCAATTCTATTAAGCTGGCGTCTCTCATCAGGTTTTGCAGAGACATACAACTGTGTGTCATCAGCATAACAGTGGAAACTAATACAATGTTTACGAATAATATCGCCCAGAGGTAACATATATAGAGAAAAAAGCAGTGGACCCAAGACAGAACCTTGTGGAGCACCAAACTTTACCTCGGTACGTCTAGAAATATCACCATTTATATCAACATACTGATAACGATCAGTTAGATAAGACCTGAGCCAGGAGAGGGCCATTCCCTTAACTCCCACAACATTTTCTAGTCTATCCAGAAGAATGGAATGATCAATGGTATCAAATGCTGCACTAAGGTCAAGCAACACAAGTAGCGAGACACAGCCCTGATCAGACGCCAACAGTAGGTCGTTTACTACTTTAACCAGTGCTGTCTCTGTGCTATGATGAGGTCTAAATCCTGACTGATACATTTCATGGATGTTATTCCTATGTAAATATGAGCATAACTGCTGTGCCACAGCTTTTTCAAGGATCTTGGAGATAAAGGGGAGGTTTGATATTGGCCGATAATTGGACAGCTGACAGGGATCAAGGTCAGGTTTTTTAATCAGGGGTTTGATAACTGCTAGTTTAAAGGATTTGGGTACATAGCCAATCATAAGAGAATAATTTATTATTTTTAGAAGCGGTTCAATTACTCCAGGCATTATCTGTTTGAATAGATGTTTCGGTAAGGGATCTAGTACGCAAGTTGAGGCTTTTGATGTAGAGATTAATGAAAGTAATTCAGTTTCTTTTAGGGGAGTAAAACATTCTAACTGATGATCTGATACAGTTATATTGTTAACTACAAGGTCACTTTCATTGTCTAACCTTAAATTAGTAGTTTGAATTTTTTGTCAGATATTCTCAATTTTGTCATTAAAAAAATTCATGAAGTCGTTGCTACTACATACTGCAGGTGTGCATGTGTTGATAGTGGACTTATTCCTGGTTAATTTTGCTGCAGTATTAAATAGGAATCTAGGATTATTTTTGTTATCTTCTATTAGGGAGGCGAGATATGTTGATCTCGCAGCACTAAGAGCTTTTCTATACTTCAGGAAGCTCTCCTTCCAAGCTAATTTGAACACTACCAATTTTGTTTGACGCCATTTACGTTCCAATTTTCGAGTGGTCTGTTTTAATGTGCGAGTGTCATCATTATACCAGGGTGCTAATTTTTTGTCTCTGACCATTTTCCTTTTTAGAGGAGCTACATTATCTAAAGTATGGCGGAATGTTGACTCTAAGCATTCAGTTGCCTGATCAAGTTCTGCAGGGGCTGACAGTGACCCAATCAAAGTTGACAGCTCTGGGAGATCATTTATAAAGCTCTGTGCAGTAGTTGACGTGAAAGTACGTTTAATACAGTAGCGTGGTGAGGTGCATATATTATTACTCAGACATATCTTGAATGAGATGAGACAATGATCTGAGATAACTTCAGACTGTTGAACTATGACTATATTGTCTACGTTTAATCTGAATGTTAGTATTAGATCAAGGGTGTGACCACCATTATGGGTCGGTCCTATGACATTCTGCTTAATCCCGACTGAATCTAAGATGGACACAAACGCTGTTTTTAAAGGGTCTTCTGGGTTATCGAAGTGAATATTAAAATATCCGACAACTAAAGCTTTGTCTAAGGAAATAACCAGATCTGAGATAAAATCTGCAAATTCAGAAAGAAACTCAGAATATGGCCCCGGGGGCCTGTAAATAATAAACAATGGAATTAACTGGGTAGACTTATTTTTCGAGGCTACATACATTATATGAGTATGAAGAACTTCAAATGTATTAAATTTATAACCAGGTTTGTGTGTTACACCTAGATAATCGTTATAAATAACCGCGACACCTCCTCCTCTGCCAGTTAGACGAGGCTGGTGTATATAACTGTATCTAGGAGGACTCACTTCATTTACGGTAATGCTATATATTCATTTGGCTTAATCCATGTTTCTGTTAAACACAGTACATTAAACTCCTGATCAGTAATGAGTTCATTAACCATTAGCGCTTAATGGCCCTTTTCCACTACCCTTTTTCAGCTCACTTCAGCTCGCTTCAGCTCACTTCAGCCCGACACGGCTCGCGTTTCGACTATCTAAGAACAGCACGACTCAGCTCGCTTCAGCCCCCAAAACTCGCACGGTTTTGGAGTGGGGCTGAAGCGAGCCAAACCGAGCTGAGTGAGGCTAGGGGCGTGAGGAGACACTCCCCTGTGCACTGATTGGTGAGGAGGAGTGTCCACACACGCCCCGCGAGCACGCTGGGATCTGTAAACACCGTAAACCCGGAAGAAGGAGAATTACGAATTACGAGAATTTCTGAAGCCTTATGCGCCTCGCCTCATCTATACGCTCTTGCCAGTATCTGTTGGCGTTGTCGGTGACAACAAGCCACAGCACCAAGACCAGCAACACTAACGACACCATGTCCTCCATGTTTATTGTTTACTCTCCGGGTCGTGAGACTACCGCTTAAAAGGTCACTGATGTCACTGTTTGCGCCGCATAACGACATCACCTGACGTCCACCCACTTTCGCTAACTCCACCCAATGTGTCCACCCACTTCCAGCCAGCACGGTTCAGCACGGTTGTAGTCGAAATGCAACTCCAACAGCCCTGCTCAGCTCGACTCAGCCCAACTCAGCACGGCACGGCTCAGCCCGACTCAGCCGCGTTGGTAGTGGAAAAGCGGCATTAGATGTAAGAGATCTAATATTTAATAGCCCCACCTTTAGATCAAAGGTGCTGGCAGCAGCTGTACGATGTAGTATGATCTAATTTTATATTGATTAGGTTACTGGAACAAACTCTATGAAAATTTCTACCTTTTTGTTGAGCTCGGGGAACACAGTCTCAATGTAGTGGGCCCTGAGTGACGACTCTGTGCAGCTAGCAGACAGTCGGTTTAGCCTGTTTGTCTGCTCCCTGGCCTTGGCTCTGGATTGTCAGAAATTAACTAGGCCTGTTCTGAGACTATGACCTATGCTGCAGGAAATGAGAGCAGCACCTTCCCGAGTGGGATGGATACCGTCCCGCCCTAACAGGCCAGCAGTGCCCTCAAAATTAGCCCAATTATCTATAAAGCCCACACTGTTTTCAGAGCACCACCTGGACAGCCAGCAGTTCAGCGATCATAACCTGCTGTAAGCTACATCGCCACGCTGCATTGAGATGGGGCCAGAGCATACTACAGCATCGGACATCGCCTTCACTAATTTAAACACCTCTACAAAGTTACTCTTAGTAACCTCAGACTGACGAAGGCGTATATCATTAGCTCCTGCATGGATAACTATCTTTGAGAACCTGTGCAGTCCAGATCTTTCACCCATAGAAAACATTTGGCGCATCATAAAACGGAAGATACGACAAAAAAGACCTAAGACAGTTGAGCAACTAGAATCCTACATTAGACAAGAATGGGCTAACATTCCTATCCCTAAACTTGAGCAACTTGTCTCCTCAGTCCCCAGATGTTTACAGACTGTTGTAAAGAGAAAAGGGGATGTCTCACAGTGGTAAACATGGCCTTGTCCCAACTTTTTTGAGATGTGTTGTTGTCATGAAATTTAAAATCACCTAATTTTTCTCTTTAAATGATACATTTTCTCAGTTTAAACATTTGATATGTCATCTATGTTCTATTCTGAATAAAATATGGAATTTTGAAACTTCCACATCATTGCATTCTGTTTCTATTTACAATTTGTACTTTGTCCCAACTTTTTTGGAATCGGGGTTGTACCTTATGTCAGTCTATGGTATATTCAATACCATTACGTATATGGTATTGAATTATGTTTCATGTTTTCAGGGCTTGTCTTGTTCTTCTGTTGCAAAAATAAATGTTTTTAAAAATAATTGTTTTTTTTTTAAAAGTGTGTACTTTTGTCTAAATATCTCAATTATACCCCTAGAAAACATATCAGTATTTTATTGAACTGTGTACTTGAAAACTTGCCGAAATACCACAAAATTTTAGGGCAAAAGTAAATTCAAGGGGGGCAAAAATTTTTTGAGGCCAAAAATTTGTCCTGCAGAGCCAAGGTGTCAAAAGTTAACATTGAGGCGTGGTAAATCCAGTCGGTTGCTTCCAAAGCATGAGGTTTTGTAAGCGCTGTGGCAATAATACAACAATGCATTGACAGAAAATGTACTTTTAATACTTAAGTATTTTTAAAAGTAAGTACTTCAGTACTTTAACTTAAGTAAAAATTTGACTGTACAACTTTCACTTGTATTGGAGTAACATTTGACCAGTGGGATTTGTATTTTGACTTAAGTAATGAAGTTGGGTACTTTGTCCACCTCTGCTGTTACATCAGATGCATTGAAAATGCACACTCTTTGTTACATTAACAGTGTTACATTAGCAGAACACTGCCGTGTTTGTTTGTGTATTGTTGTGGGGTGATGCAGTGGAAAGCACTGTCATCTCACAGCAAGAAGTTTCTGGGTTTGAACCTCATAGCCAACTGGGGCCTTTCTGAGTGGAGTTTGCATTTTCTTCTCATGCCTGTGTGGGTTTCCTCTGGGTACTCTGGTTTCCTCCCCCAGTCCAAAGACATGCAGATTTGGTCAACTGGCTACTCTCAATTGAACTTTAGTGTAAATATGAATGGTTGTTTGTCTTTGTGTTAGCCCTGCGATAGATTGGCAACTTGCCCAGGGTGTACCCTGCCTCCCACTCAAAGTCAGCTGGGATTGGCTCCAGCTTTCTCAGCAACCCTGATGGATAGTCAGTATAGAAAATAGATGGATGGTAATGTCATGTGTAAATGTTTGTTTAAGCCAAGCCAAACTCATATTTTCCACCACGTTTACCAAAGTTTCAGAAACGTTTTGTTCATACATGTGTGCATGTGTTGATAAATTGTAACGTACAAATTCTGTTTGCAACATGGCTCATTTGCATTTAATGATACCCACAAAGCTCCATATAAGGTCAAGTGCATAGACAGCTGGATTTATTTTTGACTCACTTCTATGCCAATAAAATATTTAGGAGTGCAAAAATGAATTCTCACATTAATGCTATTAATTTAAAACGAATGGCTTTCATAAGCCCTGTGATGATCTGGCGACTTGTCCAGGGTGTACCCTGCCTCTCGCCTATAGTCAGCTGGGATAGGCTCCAGCTTGCCTGCGACCTTGTACAGGATAAGCGGCTACAGATAATAGATGGATGGATTGGCTTTCATAAAATGTTATGAATGTTATTCTTTGTCTCTGACCTAGTAAACTAGTCAAGTCAGTTTATTTGTAAAGCGCTTTTAACAACAGACATTGTTGCAAAGCAGCTTTACAGAAAAATAAAGACTTTAAACAAATGAGCTAATTTTATCCTGAATAAATTTATTTATCCCAAATGAGTAAGCCCGAAGTGACAGTGGTAAGGAAAAACTCCTTCAGACGACATGAGGAAGAAATCTTGAGAGGAACCAGACTCAAAAGGGAACCCATCTTCATTTGGGTGATAACAGATAGCGTGATTATGAATAACTTGCTTCTATAATTGTGTCCTATATAGTCACGAAGTACAATTGTGTAACCAGGAAATTCATTATAGTTTTAGCCTGAAGTCTATTTTGTTGAAGTTATCAACTGTTCATTGATGGAGACTTGAGTGCAAAACTGTTCATGGCAACTGCAATCCAAAAGTTATCATGGCAATTGTAGTCCTCAGCCATCATAGCAAAACTGTAAGTGTCCAGAGCCATCTTCTGAGTGTGTCTTTCAGTTGTTCATATGGAGCCACAGAAGCGATACGATGAAAACTCCAACCAGAAGTAGGCCATCAGGATAGATCAGGCAGGTCCAAACAGCAGTAGAGGTCAGCATCACTGGTATCTCAGGATTAACATGTAACTCAACAGAGAGAGACAGACAGAGGGAGAGACAGAGAAAAAACACAGGTTGTTAGGTATGCCCATTGTCACCTAATGGTTAGTGTACATTGTGCGCTGAGTGCAAGCAGGGACTCCAGCAAGACTAACTATGACAGCATAACTTAGAGAGAGCCAAGCAGCCAGCCACTCCACCATCGACAAACCTGAGGAAACTAGCATGAGGATGTGTTTTTTGTAGAGGCACCAAAGCTTCTGTTAGTCACTCTGGATAACAGTGCTACTAAATGGTGTAAACATAATCAAAGTAATCAGTGTAAACTCAACAGTATATTCCAGATATTATATGTTTTGCCAATGTGAACCTTTCAAGGTTTACATTAGTTAGTCTTTTTCTGAGTAAATGTACAAATACACACTCAGGAGCAGGAGTGGGATACAACCATTTTTCGGAAATTACAAGATTTTCATAAATAGCAAATTTATTGTTTAAACGTTCCTATGAACTAATTACGAATAAATCTGTTCCTATTCAGCTTGATAAATGAGGCTCAATGTTTGTTCAGTAGTTGTATTTTGTGTTTCCAAAGCATTTCAAAACAGCTTCATAAGAGTGTTACAGTTCTGGGCCTCACAAACGGAGATACAATTCTCCATCAGAAAAGTCACCTCCATCACCAGAAAAATCCACCTTGAATGACTTGCAATATGCAAGTCATTCAAGACAACTCAATATGTTGTCTTGAGTGCTGCAGAAGACAAATTTATTTTATGATTAAATTCAGAGTTGACTTTTTCGGTTGAAACTTCTTTCATTGACCAGTTACTTTGTTCTCACTTTGGCTAACAGTTTCCTAAACTGTGAGATTTATACTGCGTTCAAGACAACTGGGAACCTCCTACTTCCCACATTCGAACATTCACATGAACTCCACCATCTGAAGTCAGGAATAAAACAATTACTCACTGTAAGCTGTCTATAAAAATTGAAAGTTTTTTTGTGCTTAGTTTATTTTTAAAGTGGATGCAATAATTCACAGTTAATGACAAATTGCTGAAAATGACATGAAATAACGGGTTGTTCACAATATCTTGCAGAAAGTGAATTAACATTTCAATCATCAAAGTATCAACCAATATTTAGCAATTTAAAATATAAACACAAGCGCAAAAGATTGCCTTTAATTTTTGTTTTTAATTTTCATTATGTGCACCTCAATGTTGAAGTGAAGTCACAGATTAGCAACTCGGAGAATTCAGAGTTCTTGAAAATCTTTGTGAGAAGTAATTATGAGTTGGAAAGCCATTCAAACAGATCTTTCCCACTGGAAAGTCAGAAATTTCCCAGTTTCCACCTGGTCATGAGTGCAGAATTATCCCTCGGTTAATCTCTACCTCAAGTGGCCAATGCAGCAGTCCTTTAGTCTATCCAGCTCTCTCAACTCTTAATTCACTCTTCTCATAAAGATCACCTTACAAAATTATTAGGTATTACAGGGCAATACCTAGGGCAATAATTAACTTCAGCAGAGAGGCCAAAATTACGAAATTATTAAGATTGCCTTAACTTGTCATCACAGTGATATTGCTAAAATATGGAATCCAAGGCAAAATGTACTGAAAACCATATTTAAAAATCACCCCCATTATAGCAATGTCCCTTCAGAGAAATCTTGGTTTGAATTTTAAGAAATTAAAGTTCAGTTTTTTCTTACGTACAGTGCCTTGCAAAAGTATTGGTGTTTGTCCTGTTTTGTTGCATTACAAGCTGGAA
>NC_083594.1:27460963-27463463 GCF_027579695.1 Neoarius graeffei
AGTGAGTGAGTGAGTGAGTGTGAGAGAGAGTGTGAGTGAGTGAGAATGAGAGTGTGAGTGAGTTGAGTGTGAGTGAGTGAGAATGAGAGTGTGAGTGAGTAAGTTAGTGTGAGTGAGAGAGTGAGTGAGTGAGTGAGTGAGTGAGTGAGATGAGAGTGTGAGTGAGTGAGTGAGTGAGTGAGTGAGTGAGTGTGAGTGAGTGAGTGAGTGAGTGAGTGAGTGAGTGTGAGTGAGTGAGTGAGGAGTGAGTGAGTGAGTGAGTGTGAGTGTGAGTGAGTGAGTGAGTGAGTGAGTGAGTGAGATGAGAGAGAGAGATGTGAGTGAGTGAGTGAGTGAGTGAGTGAGTGAGTGAGTGAGTGAGAGTGAGAGTGAGTGAGTGTGAGTGAGTGAGTGAGTGAGTGAGTGTGAGTGAGTGAGAGTGTGAGTGAGTGAGTGAGTGAGTGAGATGAGTGGAGTGAGTGAGTGAGTGAGTGAGTAGTGAGATGTGAGTGAGTGAGTGAGTGAGTGAGAATGAGAGTGTGAGTGAGTGAGTTAGTGTGAGTGAGAATGAGTGAGTGAGAGAGAGAGTGTGAGTGAGTGAGTGAGTGAGTGTGAGTGAGTGAGTGAGTGTGAGTGAGTGAGTGAGTGTGTGAGAGAGAGTGTGAGTGAGTGAGTGTGAGAGAGTGTGACTGAGTGAGTGTGACAGAGAGTGTGAGTGAGTGAGAATGAGAGTGTGAGTGAGTGAGTGTGAGTGAGTGAGAATGAGAGTGTGAGTGAGTGAGTTAGTGTGAGTGAGAATGAGTGAGTGAGAGAGTGAGTGAGAGAGTGTGAGTGAGTGAGTGAGTGAGTTAGTGTGAGAGTGTGAGAGGAGTGAGTGAGTGAGTGAGAGTTAGTGAGAATGAGTGAGAGTGAGTGAGTGAGTGAGTGAGTGAGTGTGAGTGAGTGAGTGAGTGAGTGAGTGTGAGAGAGAGTGTGAGTGAGTGAGAATGAGAGTGTGAGTGAGTGAGTGAGTGAGTGAGTGAGAGAGTGTGAGTGAGTGAGTGAGTGAGTGAGTGAGTGAGAGTGAGTGTGAGTGAGTGAGAGTATGATGAGTGAGTGAGTGAGTGAGTAAGAGAGTGAGTGAGTGAGTGAGTGAGTGAGTGAGTGAGTGAGTGAGTAAGAGAGTGAGTGAGAGAGTGTGAGTGAGTGAGTGAGTGTGAGAGTGTGAGTGAGTGAGTGAGTGAGTGAGTGAGTGAGTGAGTGAGAATGAGAGTGTGAGTGAGTAAGTTAGTGTGAGTGAGAATGAGTGAGTGAGAGAGTGTGAGTGAGTGAGTGAGTGAGTGAGTGAGAGTGAGTGAGTGAGTGAGAGTGTGAGTGAGTGAGTGAGTGAGTGAGTGAGTGTGAGTGAGTGAGTGTGAGTGAGTGAGTGAGAGAGAGAGTGTGTGAGCTGAGTGAGTGAGTGAGTGAGTGAGTGTGAGAGAGTGTGTGAGAGTGAGTGAGTGTGAGTGAGAATGAGTGAGAGAGTGTGAGTGAGTGAGTGAGTGAGTGAGTGAGTGAGTGAGTGAGTGAGAATGAGAGTGTGAGTGAGTTAGTGTGAGTGAGAATGAGTGAGTGAGTGAGTGAGTGAGTGAGTGAGTGAGAATGAGAGTGTGAGTGAGTGAGTTAGTGTGAGTGAGAATGAGTGAGTGAGAGAGTGAGTTAGTGTGAGAGTGTGAGTGAGTGAGTGAGTGAGTGAGTGAGTGAGAGTGTGAGTGAGTGAGTGAGTGAGAGAGTGTGAGTGAGTGAGTGAGTGAGTGAGTGAGTGAGTTAGTGAGAATGAGTGAGAGTGAGTGAGTGAGTGAGTGAGTGTGAGTGAGTGAGTTAGTGAGTGAGTGAGTGTGAGAGAGAGTGTGAGTGAGTGAGAATGAGAGTGTGAGTGAGTGAGTGTGAGTGAGTATGAGAGTGTGAGTGAGTAAGTTAGTGTGAGTGAGAGTGAGTGAGTGTGTGAGTGAGTGAGTGAGAGTGTGAGTGAGTGAGTGAGTGAGTGAGTGAGTGAGAGTGTGAGTGAGTGAGAGAGTGTGAGTGAGTGAGTGAGTGAGTGAGTGTCAGTGAGTGAGTGAGTTAGTGTTAGTGAGTGAGAGAGTGTGAGTGAGTGAGTGAGTGAGTGAGAGAGTGTGAGTGAGTGAGTGAGTGAGTGAGTGAGTGAGTGAGTGAGTGTGAGTGAGTGAGAGAGTGTGAGTGAGTGTGAGTGAGTGAGTGTGAGTGAGTGAGTGAGTGTCAGTGAGTGAGTGAGTGAGTGAGTGAGTGAGAGTGTGAGTGAGTGAGAGTGAGTGAGTGAGTGAGTGTGAGTGAGTGTGAGTGAGTGAGTGAGTGAGTGTGAGTGAGTGAGTGAGTGAGTGTGTGAGAGTGTGAGTGAGTGAGAATGAGAGTGTGAGTGAGTGAGTGGGAGTGAGTGAGTTAGTGTGAGTGAGAATGAGTGAGTGAGTGAGTGAGTGAGTGAGAATGAGAGTGTGAGTGAGTGAGTTAGTGTGAGTGAGAATGAGTGAGTGAGAGAGTGAGTTAG
>NC_083594.1:27465963-27470963 GCF_027579695.1 Neoarius graeffei
TGAGAGTGTGAGAGAGTGAGTGAGTGAGTGTGTGAGTTAGTGAGAATGAGTGAGAGTGAGTGAGTGAGTGAGTGAGTGAGTGTGAGTGAGTGAGTGAGTGAGTGAGTGAGTGAGTGTGAGAGAGAGTGTGAGTGAGTGAGAATGAGAGTGTGAGTGAGTGGAGTGAGTGAGTGAGTGAGTGAGAGAGTGTGAGTGAGTGAGTGAGTGAGTGAGTGAGTGAGTGAGAGTGAGTGTGAGTGAGTGAGAGTATGAGTGAGTGAGTGAGTGAGTGAGTGAGTAAGAGAGTGAGTGAGTGAGTGAGTGAGTGAGTGAGTGAGTAAGAGAGTGAGTGAGAGAGTGTGAGTGAGTGAGTGAGTGTGAGAGTGTGAGTGAGTGAGTGAGTGAGTGAGTGAGTGAGTGAGTGAGTGAGTGAGAATGAGAGTGTGAGTGAGTAAGTTAGTGTGAGTGAGATGGAGTGGAGTGAGAGAGTGTGAGTGAGTGAGTGAGTGAGTGAGTGAGTGAGTGAGAGTGAGTGAGTGAGGTGAGAGTGTGAGTGAGTGAGTGAGTGAGTGAGTGAGTGAGTGAGTGAGTGTGAGTGAGTGAGTGTGAGTGCGTGAGTGAGAGAGAGAGTGTGTGAGTGAGTGAGTGTGTGAGTGAGTGTGAGAGAGTGTGTGAGAGTGAGTGAGTGTGTGTGAGAGATGAGTGAGAGAGTGGGTGAGTGAGTGAGTGAGTGAGTGAGTGAGTGAGTGAGAATGTGAGTGTGAGTGAGTTAGTGTGAGTGAGAATGAGTGAGTGAGTGAGTGAGTGAGTGAGTGAGATGAGAGTGTGAGTGAGTGAGTTAGTGTGAGTGAGAATGATGAGTGAGAGAGTGAGTTAGTGTGATGAGTTGTGAGTGAGTGAGTGAGTGAGTGAGTTGAGTGAGAGTGTGAGTGAGTGAGTTATGTGAGTGAGAATGAGTGAGTGAGAGAGTGTGAGTGAGTGAGTTGAGTGAGTGAGTGAGTGTGAGTGAGTGTGAGGGGTGAGTGAGTGGTGTGAGTGTGAGTGAGTGTGAGTGAGTGAGTGAGTGCGTGTGAGTGAGAGAGAGTGAGTGATTGAGTGTGTGAGAGTGTGAGTGAGTGAGAATGAGAGTGTAGTGATTGCGTGGGAGTGAGTGAGTAGTGTGTGAGTGAGGAATGAGTGAGTGAGTGAGTGAGTGAGTGAGAATGAGCGTGTTAGTGTGAGTTGAAGTTCGTGTGAGATCGAGCTAGTGAGTGCGAGCTGACGTTGTCGTGAGAGTGTGAGTGAGCTTAGTGAGAGCTTTGAGAGAGTGTGAGTGAGTGTAGTGAGTGAGAGAGTGTGAGTGAGTGATGAGTGAGTGAGTGAGTGAGAGAGTTAGTGAGAATGAGTGAGAGTGAGTGAGTGAGCTTGAGTTGAGTGAGTGAGTGAGAGTGAGTGAGTGAGTGTGTGAGAGAGAGTGTGAGTGAGTGAGTGAGTGTGTGAGTGAGTGAGTGTTGAGAGAGAGTGTGAGTGAGTGAGAATGAGAGTGTGAGTGAGTGAGTGATGAGTGAGTGAGAATGAGAGTGTGAGTGAGTGAGTTAGTGTGAGTGAGAATGAGTGAGTGAGAGAGTGAGTGAGAGAGTGTGAGTTGAGTGAGTGAGTGAGTTAGTGTGAGAGAGTGAGAGAGTGAGTGAGGAGTGAGTGAGTGAGTGAGTAGTGAGAATGAGTGAGAGTGAGTGAGTGAGTGAGTGTGAGTGAGTGAGTGAGTGAGTGAGTGTGAGAGAGAGTGTGAGTGAGTGAGAATGAGAGTGTGAGTGAGTGAGTGTGAGTGAGTGAGAATGAGAGTGTGAGTGAGTAAGTTAGTGTGAGTGAGAATGAGTGAGTGAGTGAGTGAGTGAGTGAGTGAGTGAGTGAGTATGAGAGTGTGAGTGAGTGAGTTAGTGTCAGTGAGAATGAGTGAGTGAGAGAGTCTGAGTGAGTGAGTGAGTGAGTGAGTGAGTGAGAGAGTGTGAGTGAGTGAGTGAGTGAGTGAGTGAGTGAGTGAGTGAGAGTGAGTGTGAGTGAGTGAGAGTATGAGTGAGTGAGTGTGAGTGAGTGAGTGAGTAAGAGAGTGAGTGAGTGAGTGAGTGAGTGAGTAAGAGAGTGAGTGAGAGAGTGTGAGTGAGTGAGTGAGTGTGAGTGAGTGAGTGAGTGAGTGAGAGTGTGAGTGAGTGAGTGAGTGAGTGAGTGAGTGAGTGAGTGAGTGAGAATGAGAGTGTGAGTGAGTAAGTTAGTGTGAGTGAGAATGAGTGAGTGAGAGAGTGTGAGTGAGTGAGTGAGTGAGTGAGTGAGTGAGAGTGAGTGAGTGAGAGTGTGAGTGAGTGAGTGAGTGAGTGAGTGAGTGTGAGTGAGAGAGAGAGTGTGTGAGTGAGTGAGTGAGTGAGTGAGTGAGTGAGTGTGAGTGAGTGTGAGAGAGTGTGTGAGAGTGAGTGAGTGTGAGTGAGTGTGAGTGAGAATGAGTGAGAGAGTGTGAGTGAGTGAGTGAGTGAGTGAGTGAGTGAGTGAGAATGAGAGTGTGAGTGAGTTAGTGTGAGTGAGAATGAGTGAGTGAGTGAGTGAGTGAGTGAGTGAGTGAGAATGAGAGTGTGAGTGAGTGAGTTAGTGTGAGTGAGAATGAGTGAGTGAGCGATTGAGTTAGTGTGAGTGAGTGAGTGAGTGAGTGAGTGAGTGAGTGAGTGAGTGAGAGTGTGAGTGAGTGAGTGAGTGAGTGAGTGAGTGAGTGTGAGTGAGTGAGTGAGTGAGTGAGTGAGTGAGTGAGAGTATGAGTGAGTGAGTGTGAGTGAGTGAGTGAGTGAGTAAGAGAGTGAGAGAGTGTGAGTGAGTGAGTGAGTGAGTGAGTGAGTGAGTGAGTGAGTGAGTGAGGTGTGAGTATGAGTGAGTGAGTGAGTGAGTAAGAGAGTGAGTGAGAGTGTGAGTGAGTGAGTGAGTGAGTGAGTGAGTGAGAGTGTGAGTGAGTGAGAGAGTGTGAGTGAGTGAGTGAGTGAGTGAGAGTGTGAGTGAGTTAGTGTGAGTGAGTGAGAGTGTGAGAGTGTGAGTGAGTGAGTGAGTGAGTGAGAGTGTGAGTGAGTGAGTGAGAGAGTGTGACTGAGTGAGTGAGTGAGTGAGTGAGTGAGTGAGAATGAGTGAGTGAGTGAGTGAGTGAGTGAGAATGAGAGTGTGAGTGAGTGAGTGAGTGAGTGAGTGAGTGAGTGAGAATGAGAGTGTGAGTGAGTGAGTGAGTTAGTGTGAGTGAGAATGAGTGAGTGAGAGAGAGAGTGTGAGTGAGTGAGTGAGTGAGTGAGTGTGAGTGAGTGAGTGAGTGTGTGAGAGAGAGTGTGAGTGAGTGAGTGTGAGAGAGAGTGTGAGTGAGTGAGTGTGAGAGAGAGTGTGAGTGAGTGAGAATGAGAGTGTGAGTGAGTGAGTGTGAGTGAGTGAGAATGAGAGTGTGAGTGAGTGAGTTAGTGTGAGTGAGAATGAGTGAGTGAGAGAGTGAGTGAGAGAGTGTGAGTGAGTGAGTTAGTGTGAGAGTGTGAGAGAGTGACTGAGTGAGTGAGTGAGTTAGTGAGAATGAGTGAGAGTGAGTGAGTGAGTGAGTGAGTGTGAGAGAGAGTGTGAGTGAGTGAGAATGAGAGTGTGAGTGAGTGAGTGTGAGTGAGTGAGAATGAGAGTGTGAGTGAGTAAGTTAGTGTGAGTGAGTGAATGAGTGAGTGAGAGTGAGTGAGAATGAGAGTGTGAGTGAGTGAGTTAGTGTCAGTGAGAATGAGTGAGTGAGAGTGAGTGTGATTGAGTGAGTGACTGAGTGAGTGAGTGAGTGAGTGAGTGAGAATGAGAGTGTGAGTGAGTGAGTTATTGTCAGTGAGAATGAGTGAGTGAGAGTGAGTGTGATTGAGTGAGTGACTGAGTGAGTGAGTGAGTGAGTGAGAGTGTGAGTGAGTGTGAGTGAGTGAGAGTATGAGTGAGTGAGTGTGAGTGAGTGAGTGAGTAAGAGAGTGAGTGAGTGAGTGTGAGTGAGTGTGAGTATGAGTGAGTGAGTGAGTGAGTAAGAGAGTGAGTGAGAGAGTGTGAGTGAGTGAGTGAGTGAGTGTGAGTGAGTGAGTGAGTGAGTGAGTGAGTGAGTGAGAGAGTGTGAGTGAGTGAGTGAGTGAGTGATTGAGTGTGTGAGTGAGTGTGAGTGAGTGAGAGTGAGTGTATGAGTGAGTGAGTGAGTGAGTGAGTGAGTGAGTGAGTGAGTGAGTGTGTGAGAGTGTGAGTGAGTGAGAATGAGAGTGTGAGTGAGTGAGTGGGAGTGAGTGAGTTAGTGTGAGTGAGAATGAGTGAGTGAGTGAGTGAGTGAGTGAGAATGAGAGTGTGAGTGAGTGAGTTAGTGTGAGTGAGAATGAGTGAGTGAGAGAGTGAGTTAGTGTGAGAGTGTGAGTGAGTGAGTGAGTGAGTGAGTGAGTGAGAGTGTGAGTGAGTGAGTGAGTGAGTGAGAGAGTGTGAGTGAGTGAGTGAGTGAGTGAGTGAGTTAGTGAGAATGAGTGAGAGTGAGTGAGTGAGTGAGTGAGTGAGTGAGTGTGAGTGAGTGAGTGTGTGAGAGAGAGTGTGAGTGAGTGAGTGAGTGTGTGAGTGAGTGAGTGAGTGTGAGAGAGAGTGTGAGTGAGTGAGAATGAGAGTGTGAGTGAGTGAGTGTGAGTGAGTGAGAATGAGAGTGTGAGTGAGTGAGTTAGTGTGAGTGAGAATGAGTGAGTGAGAGAGTGAGTGAGAGAGTGTGAGTGAGTGAGTGAGTGAGTTAGTGTGAGAGTGTGAGAGAGTGAGTGAGTGAGTGAGTGAGTGAGTGAGTGAGAATGAGTGAGAGTGAGTGAGTGAGTGAGTGAGTGTGAGTGAGTGAGTGAGTGAGTGAGTGTGAGAGAGAGTGTGAGTGAGTGAGAATGAGAGTGTGAGTGAGTGAGTGTGAGTGAGTGAGAATGAGAGTGTGAGTGAGTAAGTTAGTGTGAGTGAGAATGAGTGAGTGAGTGAGTGAGTGAGTGAGTGAGTGAGTGAGTATGAGA
>NC_083594.1:27475963-27478463 GCF_027579695.1 Neoarius graeffei
AGTGAGTGTGAGTGAGTGAGTGAGTGAGTGAGTGAGTAAGAGAGTGAGTGTGAGTGAGTGAGTGAGTGAGTAAGAGAGTGAGTGAGAGAGTGTGAGTGAGTGAGTGAGTGAGAGAGTGTGAGTGAGTGAGTGTGAGTGAGTGAGTGAGTGAGTGAGTGAGTGTGAGTGTATGAGTGAGTGAGTGAGTGAGTTAGTGTGAGTGAGTGAGAGTGTGAGTGAGTGAGTGAGTGAGTGAGTGAGTGTGAGTGAGTGAGTGAGTGAGTGAGTGAGTGAGTGTGAGTGAGTGAGTGAGTGTGTGAGAGAGAGTGTGAGTGAGTGAGTGTGAGAGAGAGTGTGAGTGAGTGAGTGAGTGAGTGAGTGAGAATGAGAGTGTGAGTGAGTGAGTTAGTGTCAGTGAGAATGAGTGAGTGAGAGAGTCTGATTGAGTGAGTGAGTGAGTGAGAGTGAGTGTATGAGTGAGTGAGTGAGTGAGTTAGTGTGAGTGAGTGAGAGTGTGAGTGAGTGAGTTAGTGTCAGTGAGAATGAGTGAGTGAGAGAGTCTGAGTGAGTGAGTGAGTGAGTGTGAGTGAGTGAGTGAGTGAGTGAGAGTGAGTGTATGAGTGAGTGAGTGAGTGAGTTAGTGTGAGTGAGTGAGAGTGTGAGTGAGTGAGTGAGTGAGTGAGTGAGAGAGAGTGTGAGTGAGTGAGTGTGAGAGAGAGTGTGAGTGAGTGAGTGAGTGAGTGAGAATGAGAGTGTGAGTGAGTGAGTTAGTGTCAGTGAGAATGAGTGAGTGAGAGAGTCTGAGTGAGTGAGTGAGTGAGTGAGTGAGTGAGTGAGTGAGTGAGAGTGAGTGTGATTGAGTGAGTGAGTGAGTGAGTGAGTGAGTGAGTGTGAGTGAGTGAGTGAGTGAGTGAGTGTGAGTATGAGTGAGTGAGTGAGTGAGTAAGAGAGTGAGTGAGAGAGTGTGAGTGAGTGAGTGTGAGTGAGTGAGTGAGTGAGTGAGTGAGTGAGTGAGTGAGAGTGTGAGTGAGTGAGAGAGTGTGAGTGAGTGAGTGAGTGAGTGATTGAGTGTGTGAGTGAGTGTGAGTGAGTGAGAGTGAGTGAGTGAGTGAGTGAGTGAGTGAGTGAGAGAGTGTGAGTGAGTGAGTGAGTGAGTGAGTGAGTGAGTGAGTGAGAGAGAGAGTGTGAGGGAGTGAGAGAGTGTGAGTGAGTGAGTGAGTGAGTTAGTGTGAGTGAGTGAGTGAGTTAGTGTGAGTGAGTGAGTGAGTGAGTGTGAGTGAGTGAGTGAGTGAGTGTGTGAGAGAGAGTGTGAGTGAGTGAGTGAGAGTGTGAGTGAGTGAGTGAGTGAGTGAGTGAGTAAGAGAGTGAGTGAGAGAGTGTGAGTGAGTGAGTGAGTGTGAGTGAGTGAGTGAGTGAGTGAGTGAGAGTTTGAGTGAGTGAGAGAGTGTGAGTGAGTGAGTGAGTGAGTGAGTGTGTGAGTGAGTGTGAGTGAGTGAGAGTGAGTGAGAGTGAGTGTGAGTGAGTGAGTGACTGAGTGAGTGAGTGACTGAGTGAGAGAGTGTGAGTGAGTGAGTGAGTGAGTGAGTGAGAGAGAGAGTGTGAGTGAGTGAGAGAGTGTGAGTGTGAGTGAGTGAGTGAGTGAGTGAGTGAGTGTGAGTGTGAGTGAGAGTGTGAGTGAGTGAGTGAGTGAGTGAGTTAGAGAGAGAGTGTGAGTGAGTGAGTGAGTGAGTGAGTGAGTGAGTGAGAATGAGTGAGTGAGTGAGTGTGAGTGAGTGAGAATGAGAGTGTGAGTGAGTGAGTTAGTGTGAGTGAGAATGAGTGAGAGAGAGAGAGTGTGAGTGAGTGAGTGAGTGAGTGTCAGTGAGTGAGTGAGTGAGTGAGTGAGTGTGAGTGAGTGAGAGAGAGTGTGAGTGAGTGAGAGATAGAGTGTGAGTGAGTGAGTGAGAATGAGTGAGAGAGTGTGAGTGAGTGAGTGAGTGAGTGAGTGAGTGAGAGTGTGAGTGAGTGTGAGTGAGTGAGTGAGAATGAGTGAGAGTGTGAGTGATTGAGTGAGTGAGTGTGTGAGTGTGTGAGTGAGTGAGTGAGTGAGTGAGCGAGTGAGTGAGAGAGAGTGTGAGTGAGTGAGTGAGTGAGTGAGTGTGTGAGTGAGTGAGTGAGTGTGAGTGAGTGAGTGAGAGAGTGAGAATGAGAGTGTGAGTGAGTGAGTGAGTGAGTGAGTTAGTGTCAGTGAGAATGAGTGAGTGAGAGAGTCTGAGTGAGTGAGTGAGTGAGTGAGAGAGAGTGAGTGTGATTGAGTGAGTGAGTGAGTGAGTGAGTGTGAGTGAGTGAGTGAGTGAGTGAGTGAGTGAGAGAGTGTGAGTGAGTGTGAGTGAGTGAGAGTATGAGTGAGTGAGTGTGAGTGAGTGAGTGAGTGAGTGAGTAAGAGAGTGAGTGAGTGAGTGAGTGAGTGAGTGAGTGAGTGAGTGAGTGAGTGAGTAAGAGAGTGAGTGAGAGAGTGTGAGTGAGTGAGTGAGTGAGTGAG